>NC_140585.1:916230889-916518029 GCF_964204655.1 Triturus cristatus | reverse complement strand
GTATACTTCACATCTTTTTAATTTTATCGCTTAGTCAAGTGAACAGCAGCCCAGAGCTGCTGTTGCTCAGGGGGCCGCATGTAAAAATCAGGAGGGCTGCATGCGGCCCCATGGCCATACTTTGAGTATCACTGGACTAGGCAGTCATAGTTATTAGCGCCATTGACCAGCAGCAGCAGCAGGCCCCTACAAAAAAACGTATTTTCAATTATGTATTATTATGTGTTTCTGCTAAATAAGCACACTTAGGTGACTTAATTTAAAACGTGGCTCATAGACAGCAATCCAATAAACAAAACTTCATTGGACCCTCCCAAAGAGTAGGGCATATGCAAAAACTCTGGTGGTGTAGCAACAGCGAAAGCTCCTCTTGTACCCAGGGCCAGCTCTAGGGCGGTGCGATCGGTGCCATCGCACCGGGCGCTGACTTGGGGTGGGGCGCCATGTTTATTGTTTTAGAAGCAGCTGGTTGCGTTCCTAGTTCCAGCAATAAAAACTTCAAGATAACGCATCTGATTATTGTTATTCCTGAAGAAACTTTGTCTAAGAAATGTTGACTAGTAGTGCAGAGGGTTAACATGCCTGCTGCAAATAACGTGTCGCATTCATATCACAAACTGCATAAAATATAAATTGGTCAATGGGTTACCGCTTTTGTCAGAGAGATCCTGTTGTTACTTGTATAAGTTAAAATCCTAATATATTAACTGTCATCAAAGTGCTGCATGCAAACTGCAAGGAATGTGTTAGAAGTATGTGTGTTTGTTGCCAGTTATTCTTATATTGCAAAAAGGGTTCATTTATATAGAAATCAATTCATATTATTAAAGAAAACCCCTAACGTTGGCGTAACACTTTAAATTCTGAATTTCTGTTTTTCCAGACCAAGGACTCTTAAACTATACTGCCTACCAGAATGGATGACATGTTATCCCTACACCTTGTAGGCCTTTGTCTTATGTAACATTTCCTATGCACTCATTTACACATGTATGATTGTCTGTGCAATGTGTGTGTGATGTAAAGTGTTCTGACACCTAAAACTGGTATGAGTGGCGCTATAAAACTAAATTAATCTAAGAGACACTGGTTATTGAGACTTGAGGAGCACTGTCAAATGGTGGTAGTGTTGGAATCTGTTACGGAGGTGGTCATTGGGGGGGGCACCAACAAACATTGTCGCACAGGGGGCCACCAGTGCTAAAGCCCGCCCTGCTTGTACCCTCCCGATAAAGAGATAAGCTCAAGCTTTTTGTCTTGGAATCAAACCCCTCCAACAACCCACTACCGCTAAAGACAGCAAAAGAATAGAACAAAGGGCGCAAAGAGGATGGGTCTGGGACCCAACCCGATAGTGGTCAGGTTCCTTCACTGACCTAATGCTGACTGGTGACGCTTCCCTTTTTGTTGCTGTTTATTAGCTTGCTTAGTGGTTTCTATCTGAATTAACACGACTAATAATTTAAACCATTCAATAGAATCAAAATATTAGTACAGGTGATTGGCCCATCTCAGCGCAGGCTTCTAACGTTCGAATTGTGCAATATAACGTTGTTTGCTTCTTCCCTACTTCTGTTATGAGCAAAACACTCATTCCCTTCCCGCCAAAACACACTTCTCGTAGGAACGTTTGATGATTCTCTCTCCATGCCTTTGGTCAGGGTGTGAGGTCAGAGGCCGCGTGCCTCTGGAGGAAGTCACCTGGGTCTGCTTTCGCCTTCGCCACAGATTGAAAGAAGGGGAACAGGGGCTGCACGGGCTTCCCAAACAAGCCGAACGGCAGGGGAGGGGTGTCAGGCAAAGGGAGGGAGGCCGATGTTTGCACTTTAGTAACAGCCGACCAGCTGTCCGGATTATTCGTGGACGGCGTAGAATCCTGGGCGCGCACACTATGTTCCTGTCACACGGGTGGCCCCAAGCGCGCGGGCGCGCATAATGTCAGCTCCTTAAATACAGTTAATTGTGTGACTGCCAAGAGTGTCTGGGGCGATTGAAAATGGAGAGTATGGCGATACAGCGTAGCCCACTCACCTAATGATGGGACTTTATGAGTAAAAAAGATGGCCTGATCTTCCACCTTCAGAATACAAATGTAGCCGAAAGCATTAAAGCTGATCCGTGACTGGCTGATAAACAACTCTAACAAGCATTTACAACGCTACGGTCTCGGCATTGTTAAAGTTAGAGCTATTGGCATTGCTCATGACATTATTTTTGTTTTTTTTTGTTTTTAAAACATGTAGAGAAACGGCATTGTTATTTACAATGTCAATAGCTTAATCAGTGTGTGTGTAGGTGGCTCTGTGTGTGGGTGCAAATAGGTCTCGCATTTGAGAGTGATTAAGCTATTGACATTGTAAATAACAATGCCGTTTCTTTAAATGTTTTAAAAACAAAAACATAAACAAAAATAATGTCATGAGCAATGCCAATAGCTCTAACTTTACCAATGCCGAGACCATTGCATTGTAAATGCTTGTTGCTTAGTCAGTCGATTCAAATGTCAGCGGTAAATGAGATTTGAAGAGCGAGCTGCTCCAGGCACTTGCGCATGAGTTTTTTCTTTTGTTCCTTCATCTGAACTCGATACCCATGTGCACTTCTGTGGGCTGTTGCCATTTGCTATGTTTTATTGCAATACAATTTGGCAAACTGTTTCATTTTTCTATGCCGAAGTGGCATCTCTGCCAAGCAGTAGCGCTTAGAGGAAGGGCTAGAAGAAATGTCAACCCAAAGCGCTACATGAAAAACTTGCATCCAACAGGGGAAGGTACCAAGGGCGGTGGCTGTCACCTGCCCCTCCTGACACCCCGAGAGTTTCCGCAGCTCTGCCCTGCCCAGGGTCCTGTCCGGTTACTTCTTTAGTCAATATGTGGGCAGTTTCCCACTGCCCACTTCAGTGCACGGAGGTCACGTTTGGAACAGTAGCTAGTAACGCATGTATGAGACGCCATGTGTAGTAAAGCACACTTCTAGCGCAGGAGCGGTCTCGCAGCGCTTGTTGGTTAACAGCTACACCAGTGTTCAAAAACCGCAAACATGGCACTGTAATCCTGGCTTCTCTACCTGCCATCACTGTGTGACCTTGACAATATCACGATACCGCCCCGAATCCTTTCCTTCTCTCTCAAACACCGGTAGCGCCTGGTTCAGTTTGGAGTGAGCGCTTAGCAGCGCTATACTAAAAGTAATGCATCCGGTGTGGAATGAATCCCTCATATTCATTGTAACAGGACCGCCCCCTGTGGGTGTCAGGTGGGTATGTGACCCCTAATGGAGAAGACCCCAACCCCGGCCCAGCAGTGCCCCCCGGATACAGTTGGTTCTTACCTGGTCCCGGGGTTGTCACGGTTCCGGGGTGCCCAGGAGGTACGAAGAGCAGCAGCAGAAGCGAGTACCAGGTGCAGAACCGAGCGGGGGAGCCGGGACTCACCCGGCCCATCTTGGGCAACAGCATCCGCCCTGCACTCCTGCCCCGGAGCACTGCCCTCCCTGCCCGGCCGTCTGGGGCAGCAGCCTCAGCCCTGCACTCCTGCCCCGGAGCACTGCCCTCCCTGCCCGGCCGTCTGGGGCAGCAGCCTCAAGCCTGCAGTCCTGCCTGGACTGCCCTCTCTGCCCCACCTTCTAGGGCAGCAGCCTCAGCCCTGCACTCCTGCCCGGAAGCACTGCCTTGCGCCCCTTTGCCCCTTCACCCTGTCCCGGCCAGAAGTTGTTTCGTTCACAGTCCTGCTCTCGGAGAGATCTCTGCTTGTGTCCCCCTTCTCTCTGTCCTACGGTCCTGCCCGGCGTACTGTCCTCGCTGCCTAGGTGCTCCTTCACTCTGTCCAGGGCTGCAGCTCCTGCCCTGCGGTCCTGGGAGGGATGTGAGAGAAACCTAAGGGCACTATCGCGGTGGAATTTGAATTGCGACCACGGCCCTCGTAACGTCTACACTCTCGGCTCACCTAGATCGCAGCGCCTGCCTCAACCTGGGGAAGATTATGGCTCCGCAGCGCGGCTGGAATCAGCGTGTCCTTGCCGCAGCATCTGCTAATGTTTCACCGGCACAGGAGAGTAAGGGCACGAAAACCACTGCATTAACCAGGGTCACTTTCTGTGATCCAAAGCTAAGCCATGAACACCGCCACCTTTCTCCACCGCCGCCTTTCTCCGAGGCGAAGCAGAAATGCCTCGGAGAAACACAGCGGCGGTTTCGGATTCGGGGGCGTGTTTTGCTTTTCTCTCCTCTTGCCATTGGCTGGAGGAGATAATTAGAAAAGTTGAAAAAAACACGCCTCCGAAAAGGACGGGGCCTGATCGGAGTGACAAAGCCTCTTCTCCAATGGCTGGCCAGCATTCAAGAGGCCAGCCAATGGAGAACAGGGGAGAAGAGGGGCGGGTTCAAGCCCCTCTTCTCCAAAACATTAAATCTCCGACTTCCGGTTCTGCCTTCGGCAGACCGGACGGTCCTCGACCTAAAAAGTTGTCCCCATGCCAAGTTAGCATTGTAGTCACGCAGAATTGAATTCCCACATAGAAATGTTACTGCTATTATGTTATCTTTCCTCACACGTGACTGCTTGTCGTGGTTTGACCTGGGTAGTTTTTCGTTTGGACTGATCCCTTCAGGGCGTGGGTGGGTAACGCCTCCCCTGTTGGGATTTATGTTGCCTTCAGGAGAAACCTCTGGTCTGAGAGATCACTTATCTTATTATGGCTTAGAGGGTGTTCTGTTCTGGGGAGGCATGCCAGGTTTCTACTGTACATATGGGGATTCAAAGGAAACCCCCTGCAGCTGGAATGCAGAATCTTCTTATTGGATGAGGATTCCGATGGTTGCATCGTGGTAAAGCTTGATATGAAAGGCCTGAGTTTTTTATGGCGAGAAGTCAATGATAGAGGCGCCTTGATGCCCTTCGGGCTAAGTTTGCGCGTTATAAATTTATTTTCATTCATTCATTCATTCATAGGACTTAGTGGTACGCAATGAAAAGTTACCTCAGATGTTATTAAGACATTTTACAACAAAAGCAGTAGGCATGGCATATTTATTGTGAAACTAATATGTTAAACCCAAAATACCTTCAGGTCGAATTCTTATGACATATGTTGAAGCCATTTGACCTTTAAGAGTGGATTGGCATTACACTTTGTTAAGGCCTACAGACGTATATAGTTATAACTTGGATTCCATAGATTATTGTAATAGGCCAGTGATCTGGTGTTGGTTACCTCTCTGACTAAATTAAAGATTTGCACTGCGAGATTCTTTTTTAGGTCCTCTTTGGAGAGGTTGTATATTGTTTCGCTAATTCTAATTTGGTTCATATTTCTATTGTTATGACTCAGTACTAAAGCGGTCTTCAAACTGTTGGGCGCGCACCCTGGGGGTCTGTCATCACATTCCCAGGGGGTCGAAAATACATCTGCAACTATTTATAAATGAAGATGGGCTTGACTATTTGTAAACGAAGATGGCCTTGAAGCGTGATTTTGTGTATCTGGCACGTTTTCAGGCTGCCTTTATTTACATGTAGTAGTTGAAGTGCCTAAAAAAAGTATGGGAACTGTTATTTCGGGTGCCATGGGGACAGGGACTGAGGTGACTGGGTCAAAGATTTGGCTAAAAACATCAAAAGGTCTAAAAGGTCTGTAACAGTTTTGTTACTGTTTTCACTTTCAGGTAACAACATATAAAATACCACACAATAAAACAAAAATGCAAGTTATACAAAAATGCACTAATCAGTGGAAAATGTACTCTTTTACGTTGAAACCTAATTTAGTTAATGCAATCACTGCAGATGGGCGTGTATGTGTGACCAGAGAGTCACAGAATTAAATTAAAGTTGGCGCCGCTGGAAATAGTGGCTTATGTATTTATAGTGCTATTGGGTCTTAGTCTGTAACCGAAAGCACTGTGAATATGTGTGTCATTATATATATATATATATATATAACAGCTCCAAAAAGCAGGACCTCAGCACTCACGGGACTTTGGTTCATTTTATTTTCAGCAAATGCATTTCGGCGCTATGCCTTCATCAGTGCTCTTTAAAACGCCATCATACAATTGTGTTTAAATCACTCAGCAAGCAATTCTATTGGAGGGCTCAAGAGAGATGACAGCAACAAAGGACTCACACAATAGATGCTATTGCTTGCAATATTATGGCAGCCATGGCTGTATGCATATATCCTTTGTGTAAATACCATAGGTGCTGTTCGTTTTTCACAATAATCATTATCATTATCATTATTGTGAAAAACGCTCACGTGTGCGAAGGGCTCACAACACCCCAACAGGGGAAGCAGAGATTCTTTGTCAATTTCTGTTTTTGTTTGATGAATATGCACTTTTATAAGTCTCACATTTATTGTGGATTTTAAGCTGCAGAAAACATATCCCTGAAATGCTCTCATAAGCCCTACCCTCTGTGCTTGGCCCTACCCCACCCGCAATCCTTGCCATAAATGTGTGGTGGGTCTCTGACTTCATAAAACCTTTCTGTGTGGGGCTCAGAGCCAAAATGCTTGAAGATGTCTTCCGTACATGATGGTTGGCTTGTGGGAAAGCTTATGCTCAACATAGTAGGTCTCAGTTGGTACGATGCTTAGCAAGTGATATAGGGTATAGGCCTGATTGGTTAATTAACGAAAGGTGTGTCAGATGCTATATGTCTAATCTGTTTATCATGTAAAATTACAAAAAAGGCAGTAGACCTGACTTATTTGTTGTGAATATCCTATGTTAAGGCAATGGGTCTTTAAGGGTGGACTCATTCCCACCGGTGGCCAGCACACGCAGCAGCACGCGTTCGTCTCGCTGCCGCGCTCCCCCCGCTCCTTTGTTCTGCCTCGGTCCAGCCGCCAGCTTCCCAGGATTGCCCCGGATTTCCCTGCGCCTCCCAATGCATGCCTCTCCGCACCTCGTCCCGCAGTAGCTCTCCCTGCTGCTGGATGAGATGAGAGATCTCCGAGCACAACACCATCTCCACGAGGCGTCCGACCTTCTCCTCTTCGGTCCCGGATCGCTGTGAGGTTTTGCACCGTTTTGGGCGGGATTACAGCGCTGGCAACATCTCCCCCGTTTGGAGCCCCTAGGATTGTATTGTATATTTCCAGACATGATAGAGTGGAGGACGCTCAGGTCTCTGCTCGTGTTATGCTGGGGATTCTTCGCTGCAGCGGAGGAGGGTAAGAGTTATTTGACTTATTTGCCTTTTAACAATGTACATCAGCCTCCGTGCCCCCCACTACCCCCAATCTTGAGTGCTGACAGTTGTTTGCGTACCGGGAGCTTTGCATGCTTGAACGCTGAAAGGCTGCCGGGCTGTATTTTACTGTATTTTACTGTTAGCAGCAACTTTCTTTTAATCCCTTCTTTTAAACTGTGTATTTTACTCGTTTTAACCCGTGATTACTTTTGCTAAAAACGCATCATTTAAAAATATTTAATATCACACAAAAGCTGTTAATTGCATTTACCTTGTACTCAGAGGCTGCACCTGGTTCCCCCGACCCGGTCCATCACGGCTGAGTGCCGATTGCGTGGAGGGCGGGGCAGGCAGCACCAGTGATTGGTAGAAGACACTTCCGGTCCGGAGGGGGTGAGGCAAGCTTTTGCGCCTACACCTACTTAGGGCCGATGTGTCAGCGGGCGCGCAGCGGAACGCTGAAAGGCTGCCGGGTGGTATTTTACTGTTAGCAGCAACTTTCTTTTAATCCCTTCTTTTAAACTGTGTATTTTACTCGTTTTAACCCGTGATTACTTTTGCTAAAAACGCATCATTTAAAAACATTTAATATCACACAAAAGCTGTTAATTGCATTTACCTTGTACTTGGAGGCTGCACCTGGTTCCCCCGCCCCGGTCCATCACGGCTGAGTGCCGATTGTGTGGAGGGCGGGGCAGGCAGCACCAGTGATTGGTATAAGACACTTCCGGTCCGGAGGTGGTGAGGCAAGCTCTCGCGCCTACACCTACTTAGGGCCGATGTGTCAGCGAGCGCACAGCGGACGCGCGCAGCAGACGCGCCTAAGGCAAGCCCGTCTGCACCCGTCCGCGCCTGACCGGGACCAGGGGCCACGACCCCTACCCCCACAACTTCTAGACCAAAAATCCAGTACTTAAGGGAATCCCTGCTAGCACTAGCACCCATTCAGTCAAATGAGAATAAACTGTCATGTAGGGTGGCCTGTCCAGGAAACACCGAAGGACCGTTATCCTGCCGTGGATGTAAGTGGCAGAGCCTAATGCCCCAGGGTTACTCCCATATGGAGATAGACGACCGGCATACCATAAAATGTTTATACTTTAATGCCAGGTCAATACCTAAACATACCATCGACATTTGGGATACCCTAAACGAGAGAAATCCCGATCTGGTGTTTGTAACTGAGACATGGTTGGGGAATAACAATCTCCCCGATATTGTCAACGCCCTGCCCCCTAAATACAAAATCCTCAAACATGATAGGCAGGGACGGAAGGGAGGTGGGGTGGCAATTATATTCAAGGATCACTTTACATGTCTCCAGCTTGAAGTAGCGTTTACAGGAGAGCACAAAATACTTCCATTTCAGATATCTAGAAACAACCACATTCTGTTTGGGGGAGCAGTAATTTATAATCCTCCAGGCCATCAAACTGACCTGAGTGCCAAACTTTTTACTCTACTTCTTCCATTATGCCTGAAATACAAACACTACCTAGCCATAGGTGATTTTAATATACACTTTGAGGAAGTGTACAACATCACTGCCAGACAGCTGGAAAAAGATATGCAGATCCTCAAGCTCAAGCAATGGGTTGCAGGCCCCACACATAATGCTGGGCATACTTTGGATCTACTACTATTCTCAAACATAGAGTCAACAAGGATCCAAGAGATTACCCCTGTACTCTGGACAGATCACTCGCTTGTATCCTTCACTTTTAACATGCTGATGAATGCCATTAAACTCATTAAAACGACACGCGTGGCAAACAGAGCCTGGAGGCTAGTCACCCAGGACCGGTTCCAAGTCCACTTCTCTCCAGACAATCTAGCTACCCCAGAAGATCTTTTAGTAAATACAGAAGCTACGCAACTCGAAAACGAAATCTCTAAGACCATAGATATTTTGGCACCCAAACTCACATTCCAGGCCAGAAATAAGCCTCCTTCCGAAAAGTGGCACTCACAGGATCTTAAGATTATGAAAAGGAAGTGTAAATCACTAGAACATTCCTGGAGAATGTCAAAACTAGAACCAGACAGAATAAATTATAGGACTGAGGTAAGGATATACAACTCCATTAAAACAGCAAAGAAAACCTACTTCTCCACCCGGATAAAAGAAAACTGTAACTCGGCCAAGGAACTTTTTAGAATTGCGAAGGAGCTCTGCAAACCAGCTAGTCTGTCCCAAACCCTGCCTTCTTCAGTGGTAAACTGTGAGATGATTAGCGAGTTCTTCTCTAATAAGATTAGCACAATCTACTCATCATTTACCAACGATTTTTCTCTACCCCAATCCATCTGGGAATATCCACCTTTACATTCAGTCGGTGTGACACACATGGGCAACTTTGCCCCTTTTACAGAATTAGAGGTCGGAAAAGCTATGATGGAAGTAAAATCGGGATCCCCATTAGATCCATGCCCCCATTACATATTCTCTCAGATCACCCCGACAATATGCCCCTATGTCACTCATCTCCTTAATAGATCTCTGGACACTACAGTTTTCCCGGAAACATGGAAACAGACAGTAGTGATCCCTTTGTTGAAGAAAGCTGGAACAAACGTTCATAATCCCGAAAATTATCGACCCAGCTCCCATACTTCTCTAAAGTCCTGGAGAAATTGGTAAACAGACAACTGGCCAACTACCTTGAGACTAATGAACTCCTGGACCGCTCCCAAACTGGCTTTAGAGCCAACAACAGTACAGAGACCACCATTTTAGCGGCCCTCGACGACATAAGAGAATCGACGGATCAGGGTAAAGCAGTTGCCCTGATCCTATTGGACTTGTCCGCGGCGTTCGACACGGTCTCTCACGACCTTCTGTTAAAAATCCTTTATGAAAAGGGTATCCATGCTAAAGCCCTTCAATGGCTCAACTCCTTTCTTAAAAACAGAACCCAGATGGTACAAATGGGGCAGTTCTTCTCAACGAAAAAAAACATCAGCTCTGGTGTCCCCCAGGGAGCTTCCTTAAGCCCGACACTCTTCAATGCCTATGTTTCATCTCTGGCACTGATCAGTAGGAAATGGGGACTCAACCTCTGCTCTTATGCAGATGATACACAGCTGATGATTACTATAGATGACAGACATGAAGACGCCAAGTTTAAGCTAAACAACTGCCTCTCAGAGATGGCAAATTGGATGACCAAGCACTGTCTCAAATTGAATGCAGGGAAATCAGAGATACTACTCTTTGGAGGAGCACATCTAATTTGGGACCCAACCTGGTGGCCACAATCCCTGGGAGTGGCCCCAGCGCCCAAACAGTGCGCCAGAAAACTTAGGCATATCCATTGACAATACTCTGTCCATGCAGGACCATGTGCGGGCCCTGTGTGGAAGAGGTTTCGCTATCCTAAAACTTCTAAGAAGGCTGTTTCCTTGGATCCCGCTAGAATGCAGAAGGACGGTCACACAGGCATTGCTTACCAGTAGATTGGACTATGGCAATGCCCTTTAGGTGGGCATGGCAGACTACCTCTTCTCACGCCTACAGGTCCTGCAAAATGCGGCTGCCAGGCTTGTTTGTAATAAAGGTAGATTCAGTTCTGCGTCCGCATGCATGAAAGAACTCCACTGGCTACCCATGCGCCAGAGAGCACTGTTCAAACTGTTGAGTCATGCGCATAGGGCACTGCACAACGCCGGACCTAAAATTCTTCAGAGCAAAATTGAATTCTATATCTAAAGAGTTAGAGCTGGTGGTCGGTCATTCTCGTACCTGGCAGTAAAACATTGGAACGAACTTCCTCTGTATTTACGCCTCTCTGAAAACCATATATCATTCAGGAAGCAGTTAAAATCACATCTTTTTCCAAAGTCATAAAGACAAGTAGCTGAAGACCCCCGCCATAACCTACCTTTGTTCTGCTAAACAGCGCCGTGATATCCGTCAGGATGAATGTCGCGCTTTACACAAACAAATACAAATACAAAGTTGGCTTCCGGTGGGTCCTGCTGCTGCGGTCTGGTTTTCAGAACATGCAGTTTTGAGATTTCACTCTCATTTCTATCACATATCACGGTGCATCCTTAACTGTGGTCTTTCATACATCTCCAGCTAGAGAAGTAGTGGAGACGCGGATACATAGACTTACTTTGTTTCTCTAGCAACCTTCATAGGCTGCAGAATAGACTGGATTGCCTGGCAGTTCGTCTGTGGGCACGGAGCCTTGTATTGATCTGGCAGTGTTGTAGTGGAAATGGGCATGTTTTTCATTTCAATTGTTTGTAAAAAATAACGTAATGTGCTGTACTTCAAACTCCAGACACCCCATCCACCAACTCTTGTCAGGGAAGGAGAGTTGTTGCTGCTTGTTCACTTTCCCTGGTGCAGTCAGTGTTTGAAAAGGCGTGGGGAGACAGACGTTGTGTCACCTGACATAGTAAACGAGCACTTCTGGACAGGGCGTGTTCATTTATCTGCATGTTATGTCTCAATATATCAAGTTATTGGGAAGGCAGACAAGAGCCGGCCATCACTTACCAGAAAGACTGAATGAGGTGCCCACCTTCTCACCAACTTGAGACGTTCGCTTCTTGCTTCCTGGACCATTTGCCCTCCCTGCGTCTGGACGGTTCGCCGAAGTCTAGTGTACAGTGGGGCCTCCATGACATAAAACTGCAACAAACATCCAGCACTAGGCCACTTCGAGCCATCTGAGGGAATGAGTCTCTCTGCTCGTGAAAGTGAAATAAGTAATGAAATAGGAACCCCTTACCACTGGTCCACGCCCTTGCTCATTCCAGGGGGCTAAAATCAATAACCGTTTGCATTGCAAGTGTGTTTACGAAATTACGATATATACGTATTATCAATGCCCCGACTAAGCCAACATATGTTCAAAACAAGCATTTGCAATGCAATAGGTCTCGCATAATTAAAGGTTGAGCTATTGGCATTGCTAAATAATGCAACACCAATAGCTCAAACTTTAATAATGCGAGACCTATTGCATTGCAAATGCTTGTTATTCTTGAATCAGGCTTCTAAAAATGAGCAGCAACTGCATAAAAGAATCTAAAAATATAAATGCATCTAGAAAAGTGGCAAACCAATTCTTGACTACTGAAGAGAGAGAGAGAGAGATTCACCTGGGGTATTCTAAAGGGGCTTGAACTGCTCAGCGTCTTTCTGCAGCTCTTCATCCGTCAGAAACGTGTGAAGTGATAGTTTTGATTAGGCAAGAGTTGCCTCAGTGCATGTATTTAAAATAATCAAATCCAAAGCGGTAGAGACACAGGTTTCCAGTCTGTTATGGGGGAATAGACCGGCACGTATTGCGCAGGGCAAATTGGTTAGAGGATGGTATGACGGAGGAATAGCGCTTCCAAACATACAGTTATATTATTGGGCAGCTCAATTAAAAATAATTAATAGGTGGATACATGCCCCACAAACGGACCCCGCATTTAAGGCAGACAGACATGGGTTGGGGGCAGAAGGCATGATGTCAGCACTTTATAACAAGAAGCGACCCCCCTCATTACTTGGGCCCACAAAACACATAATCATCATATGGCAAAAGGCACACGCTAAATTGGGCTGGCGGGGAGTTATAACCCAACTTACTCCACTCTGGGATACCCAACGGTTAGGACGACTCAAGAATAGTAAGGGGTTTTCCCAATGGGACGCAATTGGCATCTCCACGGTGGGTGACATGTGGCGTAAAGGGGAGATAATCACGTTTGAACGTCTTAAGGAATAATATGAGCTGGCACCCTTGGAAATATTTTGCTATATGCAGGTAAAACATGCACTACAAGCAGCCTTACCATCTGGTACCGAGGTTCTGGAAGCCACCCCCCTAGAAGATAGATTACTGACAGACTATATGCATAAGCGAGCCACTTCTCTCACCTATCGAAAGTTGGTTAACAACTTGCCGGACCCTACTAAGGCACTCAGGGAAAAATGGTCCCCAGATGTCGGGGAACTTGATGACACCGAGTGGCAGGGAGCAACGGCATCCCAGCGGGAGGTGGGAATACCTTCAAGGCTCAGGATGTTGCAGCTCAAAATATTACACCGTATCTATTATACTAGACTTACCCTCTGCAGGATAGGGAAAGCATCACACCCGTACAGCTTGAGGCTCTGTGGGGAAGAGGGTACATTTTATCATACGATATGGCAATGTTTGAGGATCGCAGAATATTGGGTTAAGGTGATGAGGACAATATCACAAGTAGAGGAAGTATCATTGGTGCCGGAACCCAAGCGTTGTTTGTTAAATGTTTGGGAACCAAATTACCTTACACATCCAGCACAGGACTGGGCTACACTGGGAATAATGGTGGCGAAGCGTAATATCGCACTAAAGTGGGGTTCGGAGGAGATACCGACACTCAAAGCATGGTGCAAAGACATGGACATAGCTATGGTTAACGAAAAAGCAGTTTACATTAACCGAGACTGTCCACAAAAGTGGAATAAAGTATGGGGGGCCTGGAATAAATTCAGGGGATACATCTGTGAGCCACCCAGGGTTCAATCGGATGAGGTCTCGGAGGAAGAGAAAGGTGGGGTAACGTAAGACTAATATGTGGAATGTTGTCAACTGTTATGACATCAATAATGTCAATAGGCAAAATGTCGCAGGAATGTTTCTCATTTGAAATGTACTGTATGTATGTACTGTCAGATTTGAACTGTGCCTTGTTGGTTACAATAATAATAAAAATAAAAAAATAAAAATAATCAAATCCTTTTCATGGATGTCACACAGTGTATTCTCAGTCTGACAAGAGGTTTTTTTTTTTTTCCAGGAAGCCTCCTTTTCAAACGGATTAAAGCCTGGGAAGCAATCCTCAACATAATAAGACCAACAAAAGAATCTCTGCAATGTGAAATAAATGCGATCCAATTCCGTTAAAGAACTGCTGTTGTCTATAAAAAAAATATAAAACAAAAGCCTTCTTGGGAACAGCCCTTTTAACAGAGCATCTCAGCCAGTATCCTAGCTTAAAATCAGTGTTACGATGTTTCACCCTCATAATTTCACGTGGCACCACCTTATACAACTCTTCTTAACAAACATCGCACAAGCACGTTTTAGCCATCAAAATAATTCGCAAAAGTAATACCTAGCAAACTTAAGTTAGGAAGCGGTCCATTTATGAGAGGGTGTGGCTTATCGGCCAGGACGGCTGACTTTGAAGCAGAGGAACCAGGTTCGAGTCTGGCCGGATGGGGCCAATCAATCAATCTCCTCGTGCCTAAAAAATAAATATGAATGTGTGCGTCTGTAATGCTACTAGTGCTCATTTTAAGGCTTTGATACCTTCCTTCGGGTCGAGTTCACGCTATATAAAAACTGCAACAAAAAACATTAAAAAATTGTGCGAGGCAATGAGGGTCGGTAAACATGTCCTCTTGCATAGTAAAAAAAAAAATCTTTTTTATTCTGTACTTTTATGGCTTTTTTTGAATCGCCGTAATAAAGATTTTATGATTGACCGGCCATTTTGTACATTAAAAAACAAAAACTCCTTCCAGTACATTTGCAACAAATGACAATAGCTCTACAGCTGCACCACCACACGAGGGCACAGGTGTTGGAATTCCCAAAAGGTCCAGTCGTCTAATAAAAAAATTAAAAAAGCCCAGCAGCAGCGAGAATGATGAGACGTGTAGGCTAACAACATACGGCTCCGCTGGGTATTCTCTCTGTAACACAAGTGTGGTTTTCCAGCTTGTCATTGTGGATTATGTGCCAAGAGAGGAAGGAGGTGACTGAGCCTCGAGCACTAGCCACTCCTAAACCCTCTCCATGCTTCTGAACCATGCAAAGCAGCCCACGGTCATTACTCAAACCTCCCAAACCAAGAGTGACAGACCAAAGATAAAACATGAACAATAGACTGCGTTCTCCCCAGAAAAGAATTATAATGTGCCAGCGGTTTCACTTTATTCTGTGACATACCTTAGTCATTCGCTGCAGGGAAGTGACTCACTGTGACTGTGCCAACACTCCTATAACTTTCTATGTATAAAAATGTGGTAACATTACAGCTGAACAAGATGGCTTATGTGGTAATTGGTATAGATACTCTTAACAAACCTCGATTCATAACAGAATTACTACAGGAAAAACTGTGTTTACACTTGAAACCACTATCAAAGCAGACGCTCAGTCTCGCCGTGAGGACTGCCTCTCCTTCAGAGAACAGTGGAGAGCAACACTATCCTACTTATCAGAACCACCGAGACAAGCCATCTCGGTGATAAAAAAAGCGATCGCTATGGTTAAAAAAAAAAAAGACACGCCTGCGAGTGGTGCGTGCGCGCCACTGCGAGCCATATGTTTTCAATTATCGCGCCCGTGTCTGGACGCGATAATTGAAAACATATGGGCTTTGGTGCGCGTAACAGACACCAATAGGCCATGGGCGGAGCAATGCGCCCACCTTTGGCCTGTTGCGTGCACTGTTTAAAAAAAACACGCACGCAAAGCCCAATAGCGGAACCCAAAAGGAAAAGCACACGCACGAGCGTGTGCGATTCCAGGGTCCATTTTGGAACCCTCCACAAAAGGGCTCTCGCCTGCGGAGCGGTGCTGCGCACTGCATCGCTATGGGCGAGCCCTAAAAACTCCTGCTCATGTCACTTGCATTGCTATAATCCCAGACGTAGCATGGGTCACATTATCAACCATATCATCTCCATGGCCTCATAGGCCCGCCCTTATCCCTCTGCCCCTCAAAAGACTCCTGTTTCCTGAGGAGGAGCCATGGAAAGGGCATGGCATGAAGGTTCTGACGCTAAACAGCGGCTCTCAGTTAGCAGGACTCAGAGAACCATGTCTACTTCATGTGAGCCATGAGATCAGGGAGCCAATGGCAGTGCCAGGGGTGGCATGGAACGTGCCAGGGATGCATAGAAGGCCTCTACCGCAGACACCACTGAGCTCTTTTTGATAGCGGCTTACTTGTGGCATAACGGCTAGGGCTGCCGACTTTGGAGCTGGGGAACCAGGTTCGAGTCCCGGCGTTGTCTCAACATCCTGTGATTCTGGGCACATCACTTAATCTCTCCGTGCCTACCACATATGAATGTCCCCTGTCGTTGTGTAATTTAACTGCGCTCCAATACCTTTGGGTCGAGTTCATGCTATATAAAGAAGCATTTGCAATGCAATAGGTCTTGCATTATTACATTTTGAGCTATTGGTGTTGCATTATTTAGCAATGCCAATAGCTCAAACTTTAATAATGCGAGACCTATTGCATTGCAAATGCTTGTTTCCTTTGTAGTTCCTCATTCAGTTTGTTCCTTTTTTTCAAAAGTGTCTCGCAACTCCACTGGCAGGCAAACCAGGATGCTTACTTGCCACTCTTTTCATCTGCAGCACGCTGCATTCTGTACAGGCATTATTCCTAAACAGGGCGACCATCTTTGAATAGCATTGTTCATACTGCATCGTTGTTTTACTGTTCCAGGGCGGCCATTGTGTTTAGAAACATTATTTTGGCTACCCTGTATCTGTACAACAACAATACTCTATACACTTTAGCATTCAAAGATGGCCCCTCATTGCAATGCTTATTGAGCAGTCATCTTGTAATGATATTGTGCATAGTGTACCCTTATTTTTACGGCTACAAAATGTCCAACAAGTTGCTTCTGAATGTGGCAGCTATGTTGGAACTTTTAAACACTGATATACTATGTACAATATCATTGAGAGACGTCCACATGCTGCTATGTTCAATTTTATTTTGGTATTGCAAAAATATGCCTGCAAGTTAAGGTGGAGGCGTTTTTTTCCTTTTTGTACTTTTATTATTTTAATTTATCTTTCATTTGCTTGTTGAGTTTGTGTCTGACTTATTGTGGATGGGTAAGTAGATGAGTGAATGTATGAGTTCAAGGATGAGTGACAGAGTGAATATATACACTTATTAAGTACTTAAACTCACAAAATGCTTTCTGTTATAAGCTAGATTTATTACTAATGCCAGTGTTTATTAAAGGGCGGGGGGGGGGGGGGGGGATGGAGGGAGCCTCGGTCCATCTAGGTGTGAAAGTGGCCTTGATGGAAGAGTGCTACGTTTTCCAGGAGGCACCTATATGGTTTGTTTATATCATTTTAGACTGTCTAAAGGTGCTGTCGATACGAAAGAATGTGTTAAAGCCACGATTTTTAAAGTATGGCGTTCGTGATCGCATGCAGGCAGCTATTCTTTTACCTGAAAAGAGATTCCTGGATGTGATTTGAGCCTTGGGGAGATTTATGGCTGCTTTGAGGATTTTATGATCCCAAATCGAAGATGTGCAATAAGGTACCCAGAGGTCGCACTCTTAGGCACACATCGCATTTGTGGCACATGTGCATGTGGCATTTCCACCATTTGAATGTAAAACGAATCAGGGGTTTTACCATTTAATATTGTGCACATTGCTTTTATTTTTGTCTAAATTTACACTATTTTTGACTGACTGGATGACATGGCTTGTTCCTGTGGAGAAGTAACGTTCTTGTGCCAGACCCTGAATTATTGAAATAGTTAAAGAATTTCTCTTCCTATTAAATCACTGGATTTTAACCAATATATTTTGAAATTACTGTTGTGAACTGACAAAATGTAACCAATGGAATCCCCTTTCCCCCACTTGACTAGTAAAGCATACAGGAGTAAAGTAACACACTGATGCGCATGGATTATCAGCACTTCAGAGGAGAGAGGCAGGGCTGCGCAGAGTGGGTCCGCCTGTGCCACGCATTGTAGGACAACGCTTAGTCAGTGCATATTGACTGCGTGTGATGCTGATTGGTGGCTTGCACTGCTGATGTGAACATTGGTTGCATGTACCACGGAAAAGAGGAAAAATGTGCTGAATGACTGATGGATCAATCCTAGTAGGTTTGGCACTGTTTTGAGTTATTTTCCTACAGCCTCACCCAAAAAGTAGTTTTTCTCAAGTGGACAACCAGCACAAATGCCAGTGATTGGCCTCAGAAGGGTGTCAAGTTGTAGGAGGACCCAGCTTAGGTTCCAGTATCTGAATGCTTCCTGATTAGCAGTATTAGCAAGTGTGCTGCTGCCCTTGGTTTGGTTCAGTAGTCATCACCTTACACCAGGGTCACCTGCAATTCTGAGGCGTGCATCAGGGTGGGTTGTGTCTCATCCCCAGTAAAATGAATGCCCTAGGATGGCGTGCAAGGAGCTACAACTTCCCAGCAAGATTTCTCTTGTTGGGGGTGCTCAGAAAGATTGCTCTACTTCTCCCTCCCCTAGACTGATGGATAGTGGTTCAGGCAACTCCTTAGTTGCCTCAACTACTGTTAATTCTTTATTTCTAGGCACACCGCAGGGTGCGGTGAATAAACTCCAGCAATTCAGAGTGCTGTAGCCAAATTAGATCATGGCCTGCCCAGGTCTGCCTTATCTTGCCCTGCCTTGCATATGCTACATTGGTTCCCAGTGGGAAAAAGAATCACCTTTTACTCCCTCTGCACTGTTCACCATACAGTAGAAAACTGTGTTCCCCTCTATTTGAGAAATACATTCGACATCTATGTTCCAACCTGGTCCTTCTGCTCACAGGAGGCTGTACTTCTGTCAGTTCTTAGATTCAATCTAGTCCACTTGGATGGAAGGCGTATTTTGGGGGCTGCTGCAAAAATGTGGAACATATATTTTTTTATTACAATGCAGAAGATAGTGTTGCACTTGCACTTTAGAACTGCTCTGAAAACCTGGTTGTGTAGTTCATAATGTGCAATTGCTCCTCTGTTGTCCTTTGTATAATTGGCTCGGACAGTCAATTTGTTTGGTGATCTGTCTAATGCACAGGCTGATAGGCTATTTCTCTTTTTGATTTATTTACTTGATCTTTCATGGGTAGAGTTGTCATCAGGCTCTCAGCACTAGGATACCATCTAGGTATTGGTGTGCTTACAAAACTATAATACAACATATTTTCATTCAGTATAACTTTCACTGGAGAAGGATGCATAATTTCACATATCGTAAGTACGCTAACACTAAGAAACACATATGTTTATAACAGTACCAATCTGTGAAATCGGGAGTAAACTGCACCCATTAAATGAAGCTAAGTTAAAATATTACACATTTTATTTTTTTGCAGTTTTATATAGTGCAAGCTCGATCCAAGGGCATTGTAGCACTTTACACGAACTCCAGATTAAATTGCACAGGGTAGGATTCTGTTTTTTGAGGCACTAGGAGACTAAGGGCCTGACTTAGATCTTGGTGGGAATCCGTCCTCCCTCCGTGGTGGAGTTTACAAGTACTCAATCGAGCTGACGGATTCTCGGTCACCATATTTAGATGTGGGTTATGCTTATCCACCCTCCACGTTGATAGATTTTTTTCTGTCACGTAAATGGTTCGCCGCTGTTGACGCAGCGGACTCCTCTGCTGGCTGAAATTACTCCATCGTCCTCAGAGTGGCGGGATTACACTGAGCATATTTAAATTTGACAGTTGTGCTGGCATTGTTCTAGCAGCAATTTGACGACGAAGTGATTCCGTTGTGGGATGTATTCAAAATGGTACTATGCCTGTAGGTTTTGGATGGATGCCGAGAGTACATCAAACATGGGCAGCCCTATTCCCTAGAACCTGAGGCCAATGAACAATGTAACAGCTACAGTGGTTCAAGGAAATAATATATGCAAAAAGGAAAAGAAAACACTAATAGTACTATGACAGAATCGCTCAAATCAACAGTGAACAAGCATTTGTAATGCAAATTGGTCTCTCATTTGTGAGAGTTAGAGGTATTGGCGTTGCAAATGACAATGTTTTTTACATATGTGTTTTGGACTGGAGTGGATGTTTGTGGTGTGTAGTGGAATTATGTTGGATGGATTGAAATTGTTAGTTGTGGAATTGTGTTGTATGGAGTGGATTTGTGTAGTGGATTTATGTGGCATGGTGTGCAGTGAAACTATGTGGATAGTAATTATGTGGCATTGAGTGTACTGGAATTATGTGGAGTGTGATTGTGTGTTTTGGAGTATAATTATGTGGAATGGTATTTTGTGTTGTAGAGTGGTATGTAGTGGAGTTTAATTATGTGGTGTGCTGTTGTATTTTGTGGATATCGAATTCTGTGGTGTGTTGTGTAATAGTGTTGGTGAGTTGAATTATGTGGCTTGATCTTGAATTATGTGGTGTGGCTTGCCAATGTGTGGAGTTGAATTGTGTGGCATGTAACTGTGTAGATAATGAACACTAACTTGTCAAAAGAAGCACACCATAGAAGCAACCACGTTTAACAATCATGGAAGATGACCTACGCCAAACAGCAAGTATTGAAGAACACACGCACATGAAAGCACATGGCTACAACTCCACTACCATAACCATAGCACACTGATCCTCAATGTATTGGTGTAAGCATATCAGAACAATGCAGCAACACTTAGTCCAGGCAGCACAGAGTACTGCTGCAAAACACATTGCAGACAGCTCAGAGACATGCCGCACACACAGCTTAACAACCAAAAGAAGAAAAGGACCAGTAACAAACCATAATCCAATGCATTTTATTCTGAAGATGAAAAATGTTGCTGTTCCCAGTGTTTGAAATGGAAATATAGAAGTGCAGGTACGCACTATTTAGAGTACACGTTTGCTCCTGAGAAGTGCAAGGATGCTCTTAAATGTATTGCGATGCCAAAGGGGATAATGGACGGAGCATCAGAACCAATCAAACACTCACCTTCAGTCAACTGATCTGGGTTTAATCCATCATCATTCTTTAGCTCACTCCACCACCCCAGTTCAGACATGGCCATATGCAAATCAGTCTGACCCTGTGCCTCATGGGAACAGTCCAGCCCGAACTGCCAAGCCATGTATTAAACCCAGATCAGTTGACTGGGGTGAGTGTTTGATTCGCTCAAGCGCTACGTCCATCATCCCCTTTGGTATCTCTTTGTTCGGCCTAAGTTGGCAGGGTATGCCCAGACGTGTGTCCCTTGCTCACTTTGCCACTGGATTCAAGATAACCTGGCTGATGAGGGTTATGAACCTGAAACCGGTCCCAGGATGCTTGTTTCTGGTCCAGGGAAGACATGGCTCTGCAGTTCGGGCTGAACTGTTCCCATGAGGCACAGGGTCAGTGTTTGATTTGCTCAAGCGCTCCGTCCATCATCCCCTTTGGTATCGCTTAAATGTATTGCAGCAGTACTAAGAAACGATACTATTTACAGGCATTGGATGGCAGGATTAGACAAGGGGTGGTGTGAGCTTTTTGTGTGTGAGGTGGACACCTGGGAGAGGAGGGGCATCTGTTAATGAGGAAGAGGGTGCTGAGCCGTGCCTTTATCTACTTGCGCTGAGAAAGTTGTGTGTTTTATGTAGTGCCACATGTGCTGCGCTCCCAAAGCGCAAATGAAAATTGCAGCGCAGGTCACACACTCCTGCATCCCGGTGGCCCTGTGAAAGCTTTCCAGATACATTTAATTGTAAGCTGTTCACTTGGTGCAAGGCAAGCAAACATGGCACTATTCAAGACTGCAAATATGTGCGTTGATAAGGACTGGGCGTGTCTTTATTTTTCCAGAGAAATCCAGAATTGCCCAAAATCATCCTGCCAGCTGGCTGTGACAGAAGATGGTGCATGGCAGCAGGGGTTCCTGTGGCATACTCCTGCACTTTTACCTGAGAAATACTTCCAGTTTCATGTGCACATACAATTTGCAGAGTGTGGCAGACGTCGTCCCACCCTGATATTAACACAAATTATCACATTTTGTGTTTTGGACACCTGTGACAAAAGGCACTCTGACACAAAAATGATTTTTAAAAATATTTGTTATATTAACTTTTTCATTAGAATAGTTTTGAAAGCGTTGAGTAACTTGAACTATACCAAAGGATTTAGTACCTGCTTTTACAGCACTTATTATATAATGACAGCACTGGCTATCTGCCTTCTTTATGGCTTAAACACAACCAGCGCTGTTACAAAACCCATTTAAACCAGTGCTTTTTAGCTCCAATCCTGGGTGGCTACAAAATCGCCCAACTTTTTACCTCACCAGGAAAAATGATGGACTGCTTAAGCACTACAAGGACATACCAATGGCATAATGTGTGCTATTCAAATGTATTTGACTATGCAACTAAATCTTATTTAAATACACTATATGAATAATTCTCTCTTATGGTTATTTTGAGAACCTGATGTCAATGTTGTCCCCGTACTGTATCACTGTGTATGCATAATTGCGATAAACAGTACTGTGCTGGAAAACAGTAGTGCCTACTGCAAACTAAACTGTACAAGGCACTACAGCAGATGTCAACACTCCGCCGGAAAAGCTAGGCTTGCCACCTGGATGATTTTCTACCGGCATCACAGGTAGTCCCGCCGGTCACAAAAATAAGCAGAATTACCGAAAGCTAGTATTGTTTTTTACTTATCTATATATAAACAGCAAACATAAATAGAAAGTCCTTCTAAATGAGTTCTAGAGCTGCGTTAATGGCCCCTGATTAATAATTAAAGGAAACCAAGGCAGGAAAGTCATGTTCTAAAAATACATACAATTTTGATTAAAGTCCTACATAGTATGATGTCCGGGCCTCTTTAGACAACAACCGGCAGGTATTTTTCTTTTACAAAGGAAGCAAAGCGCCAAATGTTCTTAAAACAGGCTGCGAATAATTCACAAAGGCATTATAAATGTGAGAAAGAGTAGTTTAGATTCAACTCACAAACAACGTGTGAAACAACTGATGGATCTAAGGAAGGCGTGAACAAGTGTGTGTTTCTTAAACCAAGAAATCAGACTGCCAGTAGTATGTTTTTAATAAATAAGTCTCCAAGGGGCATATTATCAAGTAACGGCATTAAAATTATCGCCGCTTTAGTGGCAGAAAACTGCCGCTAAAGCGGCGATAATGGGCTTGATAATATACCCTTGAGAATTCCCATAGAAGCCCATGTTCTGGTGTCAACATGGGCTTCTATGGGAATTCTCTGCTGCATATTATCAAGCCCATTATCGCCGCTTTAGCGGCAGTTTTCTGCCGCTAAAGCAGCGATTATTTTCACGCCGTGCTTGATAATATGCCCCCAAATTCCTCTCTGAGAGCAAAGCTCAGTAGAATTTCAAATAGAGTAAAGTCCAATACAAAAATACCGTTTTGGAGTCCATCTTTGCATACAAGTCTCCCTCAAGATGATCTATTAATGTCACCCTCTTCCCCGTGCCCCCACTCCCGCAGTGCGTTATCAAGTGTTTTCAGTCCAATTTCAAAGTGGAAGCAGTGAGTATGGCGCATAGGGTGTACGTTACAGGCATATGTGCGTAATGCCTGGAAAGCGGAATAGTGCCAATATCGGCAACAGTTGTCACAAAACACATAAGTACATAAATAAACCACACAACACTCTATTGTAAATGGAGAAATATTGCTGCAGGTTTATTAGCATAACCAATATGCAAACATGGTGGTTTATCGTACGGGCGATCCCAGGGCAGGCCAGCCCCTATGCCGCCTGCCCGTCTGATAAGCCTAGAGTCACCATGGCAACGCCAAATGGTGTATACCAACTATTGGGAGGGGCCACCCCTCCCAAGGCGAACGAGAGGACAAGAGGGCGAGGAGGGGGCGGAGACAGTATAAATACCCCTGTCTCCTCCCCACCCCCGCTGGAAGCAGCCATCTGCTGGGGTCTCCCCTGGTGTACCCAGGGACTAGACCTCCCACCCCTGTGCCTTCCTATGGCACTAAGGCAACCCCCCCCCCGTGCAGCCTTACAGAGTCACGTTCTACCTCAGCTTCACTTGCGGAAGGCCTCCTAAAACACTATCTCCTTTTACACAGCATTAATCAGGAAGAGTGAATGGAACTAGCTTTTGCGAGTTTTATTTAATTTTGACCCCTGCCTATAAGCATTTATTTGTGTTAATATGTATACCTCTCCACCTGGATAGTCACTCTTGCATCTGCAGTGCAAGTTTTACAGCCCAGCTGCAAATGTATAGCGGCCCTCTCAACTCCATGTACGCAGTATGAGACTGACTGCGTCTGCTTACTTGCTGCGCCTCCGTGCCATTGTGAGGCGCTATGTGCTCTGAGCCAGCCAATCTGTCTCCAGATGCTGGGCACAGCAGAAAGCAGCCATGCTACAGATGCCCTGTGTGCCCAGGGAATCACACTCATTTGGGTGAGAACACTGAAACCCTCTGATCACATATCAAGCACACCATATGCACATGTGCAACATGTGTTCTGCAGAGAAAGGTTGTATGGTTCCCAAGCCTGTGAGTAAGAAAGGTAAGTGTATGGATATTATATTCCTTATGGGTGGGGGGGGGGGGGGGGTGGAGGCGGTGCATTTAGTCTGTGCATAGATTGGCCAGGTGAGAACGGGCTTGTCTGAGGTCATCCCAGGCACTGAGACACCCAGAGTGAGGTCTGACCCGCTGTGTCCCACGTGAATGGTGAGAGTGCTGCTGGTAGAGCAGGACTTGCCTTGATCATACTCAAAATTCTCCTGCTCTGGAATGCACTTCCCTCCCTCTGACTGCCCAGTTGCTTGCGCTGCTCTCCAAGGCACAGGAAAAGAAGAAGAGAATGAAAACTTTTTCATCAACAGCAGACCGGGGGTGTCAGCTTGGGAAGAGAGGCCTTCTTTGAGCACTGGGCAGCGTAAAGCCTGGAAGTAAAGGGATGGTGAGCAAAGTTCTAGAAGAGCAGCCTTACACTAGGCCTGGGCGGTAAATTCCGTTCCTCTTGCATAATAGGGGTAATTTTGCATTCCACGGAGAACGCGGAATTGCCCAAAATTCTGCGCTCCGCGGCTTTGTGGAATTTTTTGCTTGTTAGCGTTCTCAAACTGCGTGTTCGCGAGATATTGCCCACCGAGCACGCAAACAGCGATCGCGAACAGAAAAAAAGCATCGCGAACAAGCAATTCCACAGAGATTTTTTACCATTTTGCGGAGCTTTGCGTAGCGCGACTACGCAAATTCCGCCCACCCCTGCCTTACACAGCAGCGAGACGGCAGCTGCAAGCATCGAGGGACAGAAAGAAAAGTAGCTGCACCAGAAGTCATGGTGCAGAGAAACGAGAAAAATAGTTCACCCAAACACCATATGAGCAATAGAAGCAGATTGTACTTGGCCGGTGCCCCTGTGGGAAATATGGAAGTGACATATCTCTGCACTAACCATTCAGGAAGCAGCAAAGAAGAGTGACACTGCACTGAGCCAATGGGAAGACAGCAGGCGGGAGTAAAGTCCTTTTCCAATACAGCAGGTCTTGCATGCGCGCTGCCTAGGTTTGACCTAAACAGGATAAACAGTAAGGTACCCACAGCAATTGTTTTTGAAAACTCGTCTGTTATTGCAAATAATCATATAAAACATGAATAGTACAAAGTACAATATAGAATGTACAATTGATGCTCACAAGGTTACAAACAACAAACAAATAACAATTTGAATCACAGTGTAGACAAAAACAACAATGGCAGAGGGAAAGAATACAAATTTAGGTCTAATGACAAGATGAGAATGCAGCATATGCTCCCTCAATTTGCCAAAGGAGAGCGTCGACGGTGTTTCGACCTTATTGATTCATTAGGCTATCATCAGGACATAAGCCAGTCTTTGGGAGCAACCATCAAAATCAATTTGTGTAGTCTTAGTTAATGGCATGTCAGGGAATAATATCCTCCAGACCAAGCATATCTTTCATAGTCTCCGGGAACATTCATTCTGCTACCACGTGTATATAAAATCACACTGGTACGTGGGGGTCCTGAATACGACTTGTAGGAACTTCCTCCATGCGCTAATCATGTTGCAACAAAAGGGCTGTGCATTGAATTCAGCAAGTCACATGCAAGCCTCTCCGAACATCCCGGTCAATGCTAGCATCACACACCTGTTTTGGCTAATTGTTTCCACCTGCATACTACACTATAAAACACACTCCATTTTAGACCATGATCCTTTGCCATTCCACTGCAACAGAACTTTGTTCCTGAGCAGTTTTTCAGTGGAGTGAGTTTTTTTTCCCTTCTCTGTGTCTTGTTCATTTTGTTGTTCATTTTTTACTCTCTTGCAGGTTATTACAATCATTTAAGTTTTTAATTTCATAATGGCAGGGAGGAGAAATCCACGTTTTAACTGAGGGAGAATTGTCAGTCATGGCGGATGGAGTTTTAAGAGTAGAGCCACAATTGTTTACAGGTTTCAATTGCCATTTAATATCATATAAAGTTATGGTGCAGGTAAGTGTTTTTTCACCTATTAACATATTTCATATTGTAAATATCTGTTCATTTTCACTGCATATATTTTCCTAGGTATGTTCAACTTACAATTTTGCAAGTGTTGTTAATGTTTAATTGAAATGACTACAACTACCGTGGTGCCTTTTTTTGTTTTGTGAAAATAATATTGCAATGTTATTATGGATACTCTCTCTTATCTTACATGTTTTCCCATATGTGAAAGTATTATGTACTTATCAATCTGTATTTTATGCCATGTTTGAAAATGTCAGTTTTTGTTGTATGTTGTAACTTACTTGTCATTTTGTTGAAATGATGTGATTTGTTTCACAAATCAAAGTAGGTTATATACAAAATGTAAATCTATGTTATGTTGTATGCTGTATAAAACTTATTTTGATGATAAATGTACTTTGCAATGTTTTTATGATAACCAATGCTATTTATTATTCTAAGTGGTTTTATAATTGGATTTTTAGCCTGCTAGGCCTTGGAATGGTTTATTTCGCATTTCACCTCTCTACTGTGTTGAAGATTTCCTCAATTTTATGTATACATCCTAATTCTTACTCCATTTCAGAACATCATTTTACCTGCTTTGTAGAAGTAGTTTTGTCTGTAATGTAAACAGTTTTTGTAATTTGTTACAATGCTAGTGAAAGGTATATTCATTATATGAATTCACGTTTTAATTTAGGTAGCTATATTTTTAGCTTTCAAATCACTTGATGTATAATCCAGATTTTTTCCATCTTTGTGATTGTCATTTATGATAGGTCCAATACCCAGAGTATATTGACAACCATCTGGCACTGAGGATACCTCCACCCAGTGCCGACTCAGCAGTGCAAAAAAGTAAAAATAAAATGATCCACACACATGTGGAGGAGTAGTGAGCACTTAAGTGTGCATGACGGTTTGACTGACCATCTCGGGCTGGCACTTTGCATGTTCTCCACCCGGGCTCTATTACAGCCTAGGTGCAGAACATGAACAGGCACATAGTCCCCGTTTGAGCACCGAACCACGGCCTGTGTGCTTCCCGCTTCCATTCCAGGCTCGTAGGAAGGGAAGTGGAGAAGAGACGCAGCCGGCTGAAGAGGTACGTTTTTTTTCTTTTCTACACCCCCCCCTCTCCGTCCCGGCCATCCGTGCCAGCGGCGACTGCCTCCACCCCAGACCAGGAAGAAGCCTTCAATGACGATCCCACACCTGCAAGTCTGGCTGATGAGCAGCAGACTGGTCCATCTGGTCTGCCTGGGCAGACAGCTACAGTGAGTCTCACTCTGCCCACACCTTCACCTCCCACCTCAGCTGTTATCACAACTTAGCCTCAGATTCCTCTACTTCCTGTGTCCAAAGGAACATCACCTCAACCTTGTGCCCCCACCTGCTGTTGATCCAACACCACCACCTCCAGTTCAGCCAGGAACCAGTGGGATGGGATGGGCCACACTGGGTCAAGGGTACAGGGTAGTGTGGGTAGTGGTGGGTAGGGATCGTGGGATGGAATCTGTGGGCCAGCAAAGTGAGGCCCACTGGGTTCATTGTCACCCAGGCCACCATCGACCAAGTCTCAGGATCCTTTCATCAGTCCCAAGACATGATTGACAGAGCTCCGAGAAATGAAGCAATTGCAGAGGGAGCACAATGTTCAAATAGAAAATCTAAACTAAAATTTAGGCTTCATGACTGGGGTGCTGCAGGATTGTTTTATCCATATGTGCAGGGCTTTTTAAGCAACATCTTCCACTTTCTGTGGTCCAACAAAATGTAGGCCTACTACATCTGCCTCAGCCACAGAAAGAGAGGCCCTACCACAAAAGGAAATACCTGCACCCACCTCAGTCCTTGCAACTGTGGATCCAGCATTCCCCCTCAGAAGGGGACGTTCATCCGGACCACCAGGAGAGGATGGCAATACCTCCTCCACCACCAGCAAGAGACTCAGGGTTCTATTTAGAAACTAACGCAGCACGGTGCTGCAAGTCATTTTGCTGTGCCGTGCTGCATTAGTTTTGAAGCACAGGGATGCGACGTATTTACAACAATATGTCGCATCTCTGTGCTCTTCACTGTGCTGGTGCACTAACTGCTGCCATGCGGCGGCCACTACTTCATCATCATCTTTGGAGGCTAGGTGGTAAGTTGTAGGAAAGTGGCACTCCAAAGAAATCCACAAAGAAATTATTTTTATTGATATAAGGAAATGAGGTGCTAATGAGGTAGGGAGAACCACCCTACCCCCCCCAATATGTGGTCATAGACAACAAACCAATAAACAAGCTGACCTCCAGCATACGCCACCATATAATGTCATTAACAACAAAGGTTAACAGGTTTTTCCTTTTTAATCTTTTTTGATCTTTTATCCGGTTGTGTAAATCTTTAGCCTCAAAAAGCCAACACATTTGTCGTCGCTCAAAGGGGAAATTTCCCACTACTACCTCAGGGCTAAAAGAAGTACAGGAATAAAAACCACTGTAATGCAGTATATTGTATTTGTGTATCACTGTTCATCCCAGCATTGTGACTTCAATGTTAATCATCATTCAGATTTAGACAATCTTACAGTGTTCAGGCAGTGGAAACCTATGCACAAAATATAAGGCATATGCCAGTTCAAAGTACTAGTGCAAATATAGCTAATATTTCCGTGAGCGCTGGAGTGCTGTTGACCTGATTGGCGTGCCTGGAGGGCAGCGGGCGCCGTTTTGGGGACCCCGGAGAGTGATCCTGAAGACCACGGGCGACCCTTAGCGAGGTAGGTGCTGCCGGGTGTGGCACGCCATACTGGACTACAGCCTTAGCGATATTTCCCCATAAACTGCACAAGGATCTATACGCATGCAGGAGGGCCACAATATCTTACACTCCCCTCAGCAGTACCATAGCAAAGATGGGAAAGACTGATAAAACACAGACCAAAGTACAGTTTGAGCTCCGTAAATCATCAAGGACTGGCGAGGAAGCAGATGACACTGCGCTATCAGAGAAGGGGGCTGGAGGCTCAGATAAAGAAGAAGACATCCGCCACATCCTTTCAGCAATGCAGAAAAGCCTAGCCACAATTGATGGTAAGCTCGACTCGCTTTCCTACAGGATGGATTGCATGTCGGAGTGTGTGGATAAGCATGCTGAGAGCCTTGACATGGTTGAGCGCAGAGTGTACGAAGCAGAGAATGTGCAAGTTGAGGTAGTGGCCGAGAAAAAGCAGTTGGGGAAGCAGATTACCTCATTTCGTGATAAGGCTAAGGACTTAGAGGCACGCTACAGGCGCAATAACATATGTATTTTGGGCCTACCAGAGACGAAGGTGACCTGCAATATAAAACTGTTCACTGAACAATTGCTGGCATCTTTGCTTTGGCGCAATACATTCTCTCAAGTATTCATTTTTTAGCGCGCCCACCGCTCTCTAGCCCTGAAACCTCCTCCGGGGGCCCCCTGACCTATAATAGCGCGCCTCCTCAACTATAGGGATAGGGATGCAGCTTTACATAAAGCCAGAGAGTTGCGGGTGCTTCAGTACGAGGGCTCTGAGATTGCACTCTTTCCTGATTTTACTCCGCAGGTTCAAGATGCTCATAAACAATTCACACCCATGAAGCGCAAATTGAGAGAACTCAAAATAAACTATGCTATGCTCTACCCAGCTATATTAAAGGTTACGTGCGATGGCAAGACCAAAATCTACAATGAGCCCAAGACTCTGTAGCAGGACCTTAAGAAATTTGGTTAAGGCAGGGCTAACAAGGCAGCCCGCGAACAGTCGGAGAGCGGCAAATGGGTGCACAGCGAACAAGAGGACTAATTAGATCGATATAAAGGAGACAAGTGGCAACATCACCCACAGCACGTGTGTTAGCGACTTCACAGGAAACAAGGACTTATTGCTGCATCACATTCTGGTACCTGTGGCTGGGTATGGGCCGTACTTTGGACTGAACATGTCCGCCAGTGGAATAAATCCTCACTATCCTGTTTAATAGACAGCGACTCCATAAAAAGGAAAGTTCATCCGTCACTGTAAATGGGCTATGACTTAAATAGCTTGGATGCTATATTCTTCAAATAAGGCATAGGCAATGACAGGGAGTCGTTGGGAAGCGGTCGGCCACCGCCCCGCGTGTATTTCGCAACCGGGGTTATTATAATAATTTCCATTGTTTGTTTTCTTGTTTCGACATGTTTTTCCTTTCTTGTTTAAATTCAGGGTACAGGTAGAATGTTTAAAGTGCGCCATGCTTAATGTTTCGGGACGTGGCGTGGGTGGCAGGGTTGGGGTTGTTTAGTTACACAGTCAGCAAGCAGGGGGTACCTTTTACTCTGCCGGCACACAAAATGTACATGGTGCTATGGGAGGAACATATTCAACATCACGCTAAGGGGCGACTATGATAATGGAAAATCACGTGAATACTAACACATAACTAAATTTCATGTCCTGGAATGTGCGGGCCTTAATGATTACAGGAAGAGTCGAAAAGTGGTAGCTTACTTAAATAGGCAACATGTGGATGTGGTCATACTGCAAGAGACCCATCTGATGCCCCAACACAGAAGCGCATGAGGGGCATGTGTGTGGCATCTGGTTTTACATCACATGCAAGGGGGGTGTTGATCTGGGTCCGTAAAAGCTCCAGCTTGCAGATTTATGGAGTTGAGGTGGAATCCGGTGAAAGATATGTCATAGCACGATGCCGCAAAAATAGTTTCAATGCAATCCTGGTTGGTGTATATGGGCCCAATCATGATGACCCGCTATTTTATCACTCTTTACATAACAAAATCACTAGGCTTACCCATGCACCTCAGTTGTGGGGCGGCGACTTCAATTGGATACAAAGTCCAGAGTTAGATCTTTTGAAGGGTCCTCCCAGGCGTCCATCCAGGGCCGCCACTGCCATTGCCACCATAGCAGAAACCGAGAACCTCGTAGATGCATGGAGACATCTGTCGCTCAAGGGCAGGGGATACACGCACTACTCCTCAGTGTATGACACGCACACCAGGATAGACTAATGGTTCATCTCACGTTCACTGTGGCCTTCCATTGTAGATTATAATCACCTACCATGCACCTATCCGGATCACTCGCCAGTCCTTCTAACGTTATCACCCAGTAATATGTCCCGAGGGGAAAATACTTAGTGATTTCCGCAATTTTCTTTATTAGACCTAGTATTTAAAGACGAGCTAGAGAAGGCCATAGCCGAGCTTTATGCAATAACTTTGGGAGTGTCCACAAGATGTGCACTATCTGGGAAACGTTCAAAGTTTACATTTGCGGCATAACCATCTCTAAACACTCAGGGGTTCTCAGATCGATTCGCTCGCAACTGGACTAGGCAGAAAAAGATCTGAAAAACCTGGAGAAGCAATTTCAAGAAAATGGAGATCTAAAATGTTATCACAAATCAGGGATCGCATGGCGAACCTTAACGAGCTCGCTAGCTCGGAGATAACACATCTAGGTAAATACTAGAGCGTGCACTGAGGGAGATAAGCCAAGAGCCACGCTGGCAGCCCTGATGCGCCCCTCTAGAAGTGATACAGATATTTCACACATTTACAATGAAAAGGGGGAGTTGATGCAGGATACCCACGGGATAGCAGAGGCCTTCCGCTCATATTACAACCAACTATAAACCTCACGAAACTCCACCTTGACCGAATCAGACAAAGAGTACCTGGAGTATATAGCGATGCGATGGTTGAACAACTCAGATAGGGAGAGACTCCTGACCCCCCTCCGCCCAACCGAAATATTTTCCGCTCTCAAAGATATGCCCAATGAAAAGGCCCCGGGGTCTGATGGACTGACGGTGGCCTTTTACAAAACATTTAAGATCAACTAGTACCGGGGGAAAAACATGGCGGCCGCTAGCTAGAGCGGTCCGCACGCTCCTACTAGGCTCCCGAGATCCCTGCTGTTTCATCAGAGATGCCGCCAAACATACGGCCCATGGTTAGACATCAAGGGCACTGAAGAATTATTGTGAGCATCACCGCTACCACCGCTACCACACTGGCGCTTACGGGCACTGGTAAATGTGTCTGCCGGTAATTTCTCATCTGTCAGCGTCTGTCCCGGTCTTTCTCCCGAATTGGAGACGAGCAGCCGTGGAGTTCAGGCGCGGCCGTGCGGCCGCTGCTCGGGGAGCCTTCACTGCGTCTTCCCTCGGCGGGGGAACGGGGGGAAGGATCCCGCCGACATCGACGTCGAGGGACACAATACTCCATAGATTCCGCCTTGTGGGGGATACACTGGAACCGGAGGCGGACCAAGCAGTGGGAGACTCGGAGGAATCAGTGGGCTGGGGCGACGCTGCCTTGGATGAAAGTAAGGTGCCCGACTTAACCAGGAGGGAGAGTAAGACGGAAACAAACAAGAGCAGGAGAAGTATCCCTAACCCTCGTTTAGGAACTACAAGAAGTAAGACTAAGAGTCAGGGTAGGGAGCTTAGGCTGGGTGAAAGTAAACTACAGCTCCCAGAATGCACCTTGGGGGAGGTTTCTAAATTAAGTCTGGAGCAAAAAAAAAGTTCGGGCGAGATTAAAGGAGGTTTAGCCAAAGAAGCTAAAAAAAAAAACACTAGACAAAAAAAGCTCAAAAACAGTAATCTGAAAGCTCCAGGGGAAATAGCCCCCTCACTGCGTTGTTATTTCAAAGTGCTACCCCAGGTATTAGAGATTACGCAAGATATGGCTACATCTAAGGGAGAAACTTGGCAATCTAAAAAACAACAGCTTATTCCTAACGTTACTCCCAGCGTAAGTCCCTCTTCCAAGCCTCCTGCAAAGGTGGCGTTGTCTGAGGGTTCGTCATAAGCTATCTCACCAGACTTGGTTGCGGTTACAGTTGCAGAGACTGCTATTCTTAATGAACCATCTAACCAACAAGTCGAGATGCTATCAGGAGGGATGCTAGGTTCAAATGTAACGGAGGAGGTGGTGAGGACAGAGGAAGTAACGGATCGGGGTCAGGAAGCTCTGCGGGGGGGCAACACTCTGGAGGCTTTAGTCAGCTCAATCAACGCAATGAGGGAAGAGATTCGCCATGATTTCGCAGTGTCTAAGACCAATCAAAATGACATAAGAGCAACTTGTGAGATACTAGGTCAAAAAGTGGACGGCCTATGTGAAAGAACTGGCGCTCTGGAAAGCTCAGTAGGTCTCTTAACAACAGATCTAGAGGCTGCTAGGTCTAAAATACAAGCCCTTCAAAAAGATGGGGATGACATGAGAGGGAGGGTCGAGGCTTTGGAAAATTACTCACGGCGCAACAACATCCGACTCATAAAAATCCCAGAAGGTAAAGAAGGAGCAGACCTTAAAGGCTTCATAATTCAATCTTTGAAGGAATCTCTTAATCTAGCCGAAACTGCGGAAGAACTAGACAAGGACATTCAGCGAATACACAGAGATCCTTTCCGCTTAAATCCAGCTAGATCTAAACCCAGGAAGGTGCTAGTCAATTTTTTGACTTATGCACTCAAGGAAAAGATCTTAAATCTTGCTTTGAAGGCTAGATCGCTGAAGTGCTCAGACTTTTCCTTTGAGATACGTTCGGATCTGTCCAAAACCACACTGGACAGACAGTGGGAGCTGGGGCAACGCATGGATACATTTAGGTCCTTAGGAGCCACAGTGCAGATGCGGTTCCCGGCATTTTTAAGGATCATGTATAACAACAAGATGCACAATATTCGCTCTGTCCATGATGCTGACGACTTACTAAACCTCATTAGGGAGCAGGCCCAGGCCACAAAATAATGGATTGTGATTAACTCCCAGATAGTTTTTCTGGGTCCTCATGCATAACTGTCAGGTGTTTATGCCTTTAACTTCTGGTTTCCCTCCTCTACGGAGTTTAGACTAGGGCTTGTTTACACGAGGGTGTTTTTGTCTAGTGCAGTGTGGTTATTTTTTAACACTTAGAAACTATAAGTTAAATAGATTTCCCTCTCTTTGACACTTTATTATCTTCTGGTTTTGGTGTTTCTTTTGCGCCCATAATGGTTGGCATCGGTAGTCAGTTACTTTATACTATAAGCAGCAGGGGGGTTGAAGGGTAAGGCTGTAGGTGGGCGTAATCTGGCCAGACATCAGGCTAGAACAGGTAGGGGAGGGTTTTTCCGGGGGGGGTGGGGTGGGAGTGGGGGTGGTGGTGGGGGGAAAGGGTACTGCATTAAAAAACCTCATTTGTCTGCCTTCTATAATTTCTCAGGCCAAGCTATTTACAAATAAGATTCTCCAACACATCAAACTAAAATGTAATCATATGGGGGGCAAAAACAATGAAGGAGTTGGGATAAGAAACATAGAATGACATTAACACATTACATCTCCTGGAATGTCAATGGCCTGCGTGGGAGAGGTAGACGAGATTGCATCTTACAGTATCTGAAAGACTCTCAGGCGCAGGTCATAGTTCTTCAGGAGATACATCTTCTTAAAACAGAGGCTACAGCTCTGCTAAAAAAACATAAGTGGGTCGATAAATTTTGTTCAACGGATCATAATGCCAACATTAGGGGGGTTATATTCATTTTTAAAAAATCTGCCAAAGCTCAAATTTTGGACTGCAAAGAAGACCATTCAGGGAGATGGCTATTAGTAAGAGTCTCGTTAGATGCTCAGATCTATACTTTAGTTGGCTATTATGGCCCCAACTCCGATGATCCATCCTATCTGGATGCGATCAGGAATCATTTGGTACTAGTTCAAGATCCAGTAATTTGGATGGGGGACTTCAACATCGTCCTCAATCCCAGGCTGGACAAATCTGTGAAATCTAGATTTTGTAGCTCTGTTAAATCCAGGCACACCCTTATAACAACCATGACACAACTTGGTTTGGCGGATGTCTGGAGAGAGAGAGCAGGTAACAAGTTAGGGGTGTCCCTTCGGAACAGCCGCTTTAAACATAAATCCAGAATTGATTACGCGCTTTTTAGCTATCGCCTAAAGGACACTCTTTATTTGATAGACTATCTTCCCTCGCACCTGTCAGACCACTCTGCACTGGCATTTTCTTTAAAACGGGGAAACTCTATTAAATACTCATCCTGGTCATTCGACCGGACTCTCCTGCTCGAAGATGAAGAGGTCAAATTTTTAGCAGATGAGTCCTCAATCTTTTTCAATATTAATAGGGACTCGGTAGGCTCCACCGTTGTCTGGGAGACATTTAAGGCCTTTTTAAGAGGTCAGATAACCAACAGAGCCTCTTTTAGGCGGAAGACATATATAGAGAAGGTTGCTAGCATTGAACAAGAGATGAAACTCCTAGTGTTAAGGACTGACTCTCCCTCAGGAACATCGCAGGAGCAAGAAAAATTGGCCGAACTAAAATCACAACTCACTAATATCTTACAGGAGAGAGTAAATAAAAGATGGGAAGCTTCTAAGACTTCCCAATTTGAATTTGGTGAAGCCGCAGGGAAAGTGCTAGCTTGGAAAATAAAAGCTGAACAAGCTCTTAAATTCATTAAAGAAATTAGGATAGAAGGCGAGGCAGTGACAAGATCCACCCAAATAGACATAGGGAGAGCCTTCTTTGAATTCTTCGAGGAAATATATAAGGAGGTCCTTCCCAATGACCAGCAAGCAAGAGACAGTTGGCTGGGAGCTATTACCCTCCCATCCCTCTCGACAACACAAAGTATGGCCTTGGAGTCCGAGATTACAGAGGCTGAGGTGATTAAAGCCATTCGACAACAAAAAAAAGGGAAAGCGGCTGGCCCGGACGGGCTGCCAGGGGAGATCTACAGATCTCTGGAAGATGTTATAGCCCCCGTGTTGACGACCTTATTTAATGGTATCTTAATAGAAGGTGAGTTGCCCCCCAAATCTTGGGGGGAGGCTACAATTGTACTTATCCCGAAACCTGGGAAATCTCCCCTTGAGTGCGGGTCATACAGACCGATATCATTATTAAACAATGATTATAAAATCTTTGCAACAATCATGTCAGTTAGATTGGCGAGTGTCAGTGGTGCTATAGTCCATCAGGATCAAAAAGGTTTCATTAAAGGCCGACAACTAGCCGATCTAACACATCAATTGATAGGAGCCATAGACATCGCTACTGCCTTTTCCCTACCTTTGGCCACTCTAACCTTGGATGCAACTAAGGCATTTGATAGAGTGAACTGGCTCTACCTCACAGATGTACTTAAAAAATTTAATTGTGGGGATGGTTTTTGTAGAACTATAAAACACCTCTATACTACACCCTCGGCCAGACTGCTGATTAATGGGGTTCTGACAGAGGCTTTCAATATAACCAGAGGTACAAGGCAGGGCTGCCCGCTTTCCCCTCTCCTTTTCAACTTATACATAGAACCGTTTGCTCAGCTTTTGCGCGAGGAGGCTAATATTCCATCTTTTAGCTTTGGAGAATGGGAAAGACGGGTAGCACTTTATGCGGATGACATTTTGATTTTTACTTATGACCCAGTAAAGGCATTTCCCGTGGTTATCAAACGGGCAGAAGAGTTTGGTCTCATCTCTGGTTATGATGTAAACTCTAGTAAGAGCGAAATAATGGTCTGGAACTTACCGGATATACAGCTGGGGGTAAATATTTCCACATCCATGCGATATCTTGGCATGAGAATCACCCAAGAAATGGACAGCATAGCTCCAACCAATTTGAATAGAATATACATCGAGACTAAAAAACTTTTAAAATCTTGGACTCACCTGTCACTTTCCATAACGGGTAGGGTAAACCTGGTAAAGATGTCTATTCTTCCTACGTTTACGTTTATTTTTAACGCAATCCCCTTGGCATTTGATCCCAAACTAATTGAAAAATGTCAACAACAAATAAATTCCTTTATATGGAACTATAAACCTATTAGAATAGCTTGGAAGAAGTTAAGGAGAAGAAGGGAGAAGGGTGGGCTCGCCTTGCCAGATCTATTGTACTATGCCTGGGCATTCCTGCTGTCACACTCCAGGATGCTTTTAAAAATGCCATCCAACCTTCCATCTGGGTCAATATACAAAGCAATGCTAATGGGGGTGAATCTATCAGCAGAGGGGTTTCTGTTCAAATTTGGGAGTCAGAAATTTTTCAAAAAAATTAAACTAAAAATGTTATACTCATGGACCAAAACCTGGTTCAGTATTAGGAAGAGAATAGGGTTGTCTTATTACTCTGATCTCTCCCCAATTTGGGACTCGCCGGGTCTCCCACAATGTTTGAATGATAGTCTGTCCTCCACAATACAACAAGCTGGTATCAGGAGATGGGGTCAGCTATTTAAGGAAGGGTCATTTATAGCTTGGAACCAACTATACGAATGTGTTGGGCCCGGACTTTCCAGATTCAAATTCATCCAACTGGAAAGTTGGGCTAGATCCCAAAGACGTATAGACCCCCATCTAGGGAAGGCCAGCATTTTAGAGCAACGGTTAGTGGATCTTCCCTCAGGAGGGAAAGAAATAGCCATATGGTATTGGCAGTTGATGGAGGAAAGTGATGGAGAGTTCCTTCTTCCAGACCAGCTATGGGGGGGGGGCGACTGGCCTACATTGTGAAGAGCTCTGGCTAAAATCCTTTGGTCTCCTCCATAAAATTGTGAAACCATCATGGCTAAAACGAAACCACATATTCTCAGTTCATCGTGCATATATAACACCGTTGAGACTCTCCAAAGTTCTCCCATACAAAAAGTGCAACAAATGTAACTACAGTGAGGCCTGTGATTTCCACATGTTCTTGGACTGCCCGGCCATCGCTGGCTTTTGGGAAGAAGTGAAGAACACCCTAAATTCCATCTTAAATGTATCCTTGTCAATAACCTTACCACTTGTCATCTTTGGTTTGGATGATAACATCACTGGCAAGGCGAGGTCCTTTCTCTTCTACGCAATTCTATTGGCTAGAAGGCAAATTTGTATCCACTGGACGGAAAAAACAGCCCCATTACATTCTGGGTGGCTCTCATCTTTATACGAAACATCTAAGGCGGACCTTAATAGATCATGCAGTAAATACAATTTAATTTTTTGGAACTTGCTGATCGAATGGCGATAGTGTCCGGGGTTTTTTTTTTTTTTTTCCCCGGGTCCTATGATTATGCCTTGAACACTCCTTGGACCGGGTTTTTGTTTGTCTAGGTCCACCAACGGTCCGGCAGGTTGTAACATGCCTAGATGGAGTCTGAGAAAGTCCCTCAGTTGTTTGGCCATGTATGCCACCACTATAACAACTGGTGCACATGTGTGGTGATTGGCTTGTCCAACATTGAGGGTAAGGCAAATGAGGACAAAAAAAAAAAAAAAAAAAGATCAACTAGTACCACATCTAATGAATCTTTTTGAAGAGATGGCGCAGGATGGTATAATGCCGCCTTCCATGCATGAAGCCATTTTGATTAGTCTGCTGAAGCCAGGGAAACAACCAAACCAGTGCTCATCCTACAGGCCACTTTCACTGCTAAATAAAGATGCCAAGCTGTTTGCGAAAATACTCACCCGTGCTACCCAAATTGGTAGGTCAGGAGCAGACCGGGTTTGTTCCCGGCCATTCCATAGCATGCAACCTGCTAACCCTCTTTGATACGATTAAATGCATAGACCCGAAAATCAGCGTATAGAAAAAGCATTCAATTCCGTTGAGTGGCGATTTTTATATGCAGTGTTAAGGAAAGTGGGGGTGGGCAAGGTGTTTCTGAAACTGGTCGAAGTTCTCTACACCAACCCAACGGTGCGCGTGAGGGTCAATGTGACTTTTACCCAGCCGATAGCAATTACAAGGGGTACTAGGCAGGGTAGCCCCCTGTCCCCACTGTTGTATGCCCTGGTGGCGGAGCCCCTTGCTGGTGCCATGCGGGAATATCACTCCCACAGAGGCATTCGGTCTCCGCAATATAGCTTAGTTATTGAAACGTATGCAGATGACAACTTGCTATATATACGCAACCCAGACGCGAATTTGAACCCTATGCTCCGCGAGGTGGAGCAATTTAGTCAACATTCAGGACTGCACATAAATTGGCACAAGTAAATGATTGTTGTATCTCAATTCCTCAGGTGCATCTTCTCCTTAGCTGCTCAGCCAAGTTAAATGTGATGTCTGCGTGGAATGTTGGAATGCTTGATGACAGAGAGACTGGAATGTTGGTGTGCCTGCTTGTGTGGTGAGACTGGCAGTTGGAGAGAGTGGGCTGAGCGGCAGAGATGCTGTTCCTGGTGGGTCCTGTAACATACTTCTACTAAACCAACCAATAAACCTTCTACTTCTGTTATACCTACTGGCTACCTCTGATCATCATTGGATCCAACCTATTTACATTACAACAATGGCGACGATCTGGAAGAAACCCTGCGTGCTTTGGCCACAAGACTACAGCAAGACTACAGCAAGTGAGGAAACTAACATATTTACAGAACTTTATTCTACAAGAAACTACTCAAAGCTAAGCAACTTGAAAAAGAAAGGAAAAGAACGCCCCCAAGGTCCCACCAGTGTCCTTCACCATCTGGACAGCCTACCCAGGGCGCTTCACATTCCTCATACTTATGGTTCTATACTTCAAAAGAAATTTGATACAGCGTTAATTAATATATGATAAAGACTGGCTTACTTTCAGAATCCTGCTTTCCGAACCGTGAACTTTAAAAAAAGAAAGAAAATGTTCCACGATTTTTAAAACTACTGGCTTCAGCGGTGCCTAGCTACGTGTCAAACATCTTGAGAAACTTGATGTTATTTATCTGATGTCAGAAGACACCGTTTTTTTTTTCCTCTGGCAAGGCTGCGGATATCACCATGGACATTAGTGTGGCATTAGATAATTATTTTAAGGTGTTGGAGACAGGCGCTCGTTGACTGACTGACGCGCTCGGCTGCTGGACAAGTGTTGCGTGACCATGTATGGTGCTCTACCTATGTCTTAGGTGAGTTTTTGTCCGTGTTAGTATCTAAACTTTGAGCCTTGTTGAGGGGGTGAGCCGTTAGTAATGCGTGTTGCCGTTTGAAAATGTTGCGCGTGGCTTCCTCAGCGCGCTCGAACTCACCTGCGTTCCCTCGTGAAGTGTCTCTGCTTCCATGTCTGTTGGAGCTGCTCCTTGACGTTTGTCTGCACGGACGTACTGTGAGCCATCCGGCACTGCGTCATGCAGCGTGCCGCCATATTGCGTTTCCACCAGAGTTACTCACCTTAGCCATGCTGTCTTCTGCAGTTCATTCTGCGGTGCTCCTTCTGCCAACCACGTTTGGAGGACAATAAAGTTTTTTCTGGGAAAACACCAGGACATCGTATCCGGTTTATTCTCCTAATGCCTGTAAGCTTAGATGTTCGGCGGAAATCGACTAGTGCGGATTTATGGACAGTCGCTTTGGTAAAGGAAAAAAATCTTCTGAACTGATCTAATTATTTTTCAATGAGAAAGCAGAGAGCCAACAATTGAAGCACACAATGCCGAATGTTTCCAGTCTGAATGATTTGGTATCATTGCAGTGAAATATCCTTAAAAGTGGAACTACGGTGACAACGTTATTTATTTTAGTTTATTGTGTTATAATGGACATCGTATGCTATATTACAATGTTAGTGACATCTTACAGTTGTGTGTTGTTCACCCTTCATAATTTTACTTGATTATTACTGTTGATATTTACGTCTTTCCTTATTTGTTTTTACTGACTTAGATACTTTCAGGGTATTAGGCATTTTCTTCAGGGTATTTGATGTTGGGAGCTGGTCTCTTTACTCTAGTTACATTCTTCAGTGGGGGTAGTGCGCACACCCTTCACACTGATTTCACCCTACACAGTGTTACGCTTGCATTACCCTCTACATTGTTATCTTTCAGTGATTACTTGCGCAGTGGGGTGTACCCATCTTTTGTTAAAAGGCGCAGTGGGCAGTGTACCCACATTTTTCTTTAGAAACTAGTAACGGGCAGTGTACCCACCTTTAGTTTTAATGTGCGATGGGCTGTGTACTCATCTTTTATTTTAATGCGCAATGGGCAGTGTACCCATCTTAAGTTTAAGGCGCAATGGGCAGTGTACCCATCTTTTATTTTAATGCGCAATGGGCAGTGTACCCATCTTAAGTTTAAGGCGCAATGGGCAGTGTACCCAACTTTTATTTTAATGCGCAATGGGCAGTGTACCCATCTTAAGTTTAAGGCGCAATGGGCAGTGTACCCATCTGTTGTTTTAATGCGCTATGGGCAGTGTACCCATACTTGATTTAAAATGTGTAATGGGCAGTGTATTCATTTTGAGTTTAAATGCGCAATGGGCAGTGTTCCCATCTTTAGTTACAATGCGCAATGGACAGTGTATCCATACTTTATTTTGAGATTCATAAGGGGCAGTGTACCCATACGCAGTGAAATCTATATGTTCAATATTTTGTAACGTTTTTTCTATCGCCTTGCATTTTTTTTCTTACATCATTTTTTTTTTTTGCTTACTTTTACTTCTATATCACACTTTTAATTCCTTTATTGTCTATTTTTTTTTTTTTTTTCTTTACTTTACTTGTATGATGCTATAATCGAGTGTTTAACACGCAGGTTTTACATGCAACGTTTTACATGCAATGGTTGAATTATTTCTATTAATTGTTTTCCCAAGGGAAGGGGATGTGCTATATCTTGAAGTTTTTCATGTGCTATATATTGAAGTTTTTCATGTGCTATATCTTGAAGCTTTTCACACTGTTTCACCCTCCTTTCATTCTAGTCACTTTCTACTACTTATTCTCATTTTTTCTAACCTGTCACTAGTCTTTCATGCTTCCTCTAATCTTTATTGTGCGCAACGATGCAAGTACCATCTTTCATACTTTCATGCTGCAAGGTTGCAAATTATTGTTGTTTATTCTTCTCCAAAGAAAGGGGATGTGTTGTATCTCAATTCCTCAGGTGCATCTTCTCCTTAGCTGCTCAGCCAAGTTAAATGTGATGTCTGCGTGGAATGTTGGAATGCTTGATGACAGAGAGACTGGAATGTTGGTGTGCCTGCTTGTGTGGTGAGACTGGCAGTTGGAGAGAGTGGGCTGAGCGGCAGAGATGCTGTTCCTGGTGGGTCCTGTAACATACTTCTACTAAACCAACCAATAAACCTTCTACTTCTGTTATACCTACTGGCTACCTCTGATCATCATTGGATCCAACCTATTTACATTACAACAATGATGTTCCCACTGACGCCCACGACCACCCCCACAGCTACTAACTATCCAATTGTATAGACCGAAGAGCCTGTGCGCTATCCGAGGATCCAGGTCCACATGGACCCGGATGTGGTAGTGAGAGAAAACTATGACCGAGCAACAGAGAAACTATCGGAGACCATAGAGAAATGGACTAAGCCCCCCTGTCCCTTGTGGGTCGCATTGCATTAATGAAAATGATCATACTCCCCCGGTTTCTCTTTCTATTTGTACACATCCCCATAATTTTACCAAGGTCGTTCTTTCGTACTCTGTGCACACTGATGATACGGCTTGCCTGGGCTGGGAAGCAACCCCGAATTAAATGGGGAATACTGACGAGGGCATAGGCAGAAGGGTGACTCAATGCGCCAGACCTAGAAAAGTATTATTCTGCCGCGCAGCTACTGCATGCCCATTATTGGATCCATGGGCCCCAAGGTCTCCCACTACTATTCATAGAAAGCGCCCAAGTCAGCCCCACTGCTTTAGCTGCAGCACTGCTGAGTGGGCCCCGGGGTAGAACGGGAGTAATAGACCCGACCCGCTGTACAAGGGCACACCTACATAAGGCGGCATTGACACAACGACTAACATTTAAATATTTCCCTAAGTTGCCCATGGAGTGGTTTGACTGGACTCCGTTCAGGGAAGACAGGGCTGTCATACAAACACTGCACAAGCTGAAGATAACGCTGATGGGTGATTTTTTTGCAGACGGGAATGTCAAAACATGGGTCCAGGCAATTGAGCACGCCCCCCAGAATACCACCTTAGATGCATATCAATACCATAGGGTGTGGCAGGCACTTAAGGACAAACTGGGAGATGAGTTATTGGAACCTTAGGAAATGCGCTCTCTTACTTATCTCCTTCAGGATAACACCCCGAAAGGTGGCATCACGGCACGATACACACTTATTAAACAACATGACACGCAAGCCCTGGACAAGATACAGGAAGAGTTGCAGAACGAGCTAGGGGTCACCATCACAGAGGCACAATGGGCACATTGCTATGCCAACCCGAAGAATGGGAAGCACAGGTTGGTGCATTACAAATGCCTGCATAGGGTCTATTATAGTCCAGTCCGATTGCGCAGCTATGGCCTTAGGGAAGACAATAGGTGCCCGCATTGCGGGTCTGAGGCGTCGGATTCACACACCTAGCGTGGGACTGCCCGGGTATCCGAGCATTCTGGAGGGAAGTGTTTCTCACAATAACAGAGATGCTGGAGATTCAGATCCCGGAGACTCCCCTGGTAGCTTTACTAGGTTGCGATAGGATATCCCAAAGTCATCCCGTAAATTGCCGGCTATCAGCTTATTACTAGCTAAGCGTAGAGTGGCCATGCGCTGGATGCGTGGGTCAATACCTAAAGTACCTGAGTGGTGCACGGACTTAGTTCATTGCTCCACACAATCTGACAATTACAATGCTTTAATCCCATCCTGCTGTAGACCCAGTAATATCTGGGGGCCACTTCAAGAATACCTAATACGGCATTCGGCCTCGGAGGGTGAGCTGGGTGGGCAAAGTGACCAGGTACAGAACACTGTAGAATGTCCATAGGCGGATAATGCCTTGCATGGGTACACTAAGACACGAAGCACAGTGGCCACCAAGCTCCAGGCCTCCTGCAGGACCATAGGCCCCATCAACTACAGGCTAATAGTATCTCCTACATATATTGTGATGTAAAATATAATTTTGTATTTTTTTTGTGTGCCTTTGCGCATAATGATCCAAGATGTATACTTGAAAATTTCAACTGTATTGCCTGATTGACTGCACGTGGAAAAAATTTAAATAAAGTTAAAAAAAAAAAGATGCCCCTTCCTGAGGAGGTTACCCTTTGGCGGTATGTATAGGGGCAGGTTTTGGGCAACAGCACAGCCTGTTGTGCAGGAACATGCTTTTTGTTGCCCTCTTATGCTTTAAGATAATGAAAAATAAATGAGAGATGTGTCTCAATTGTTAATAAAAAACTACTTTAATTTCAGAAAGTTTATCATAACATTATTTTTCTTTTACTATTAATTGATTTCTAGAAATGTTAATGTTGAAAATGTGAATTACATATATTTTACTTACAATTATGACAGGAAATACAACAGTTTTCTTAAATATCTAAATTGTAAAGTCCATACACTAGTAAAAATAGAATGTGATGGACATTTAAATTCTGGTGCAAGCATTCATCATGATAATGGACACTTACACCCGAAAAATGATTTTTCTATATATTTTTTAAGTGTTAATACAGGTGTGTTTATTTGACCCTGATAAGTGACATAAAGAAACATGTATTACACCTTAAAAATAAAGAGACAATTAAAATGTAATAAAATACAGAAAAAGCACTAGAGAAGGGGAAATGTTACAGTAATTAATATATAAAATGATTTAAGTTTAGAACTAACATTAATTTAACAGTCATTTAAAAAACATTTCAACATGTCTGGTGCAATTTCTACATTATATTACATTTAAATTATTCCAATAATAAGTGATGCATATGTTTATAATTTGATAGTTTACATAAAATAAGTAAACTCACCTATATGGACACTTTTAGATTTTTTGATTGATGTCAATTATTTTGTAAGTGTCCATTATTACGGAGGCAGCTTGCATCAAAATTGAAAATAAAATAAAAATATACAGGTGTGTTTCTTTAAATTTCTTAAATGACAACATTACATGCATATGCATTACACATTACTAAAATATTGTTTGTTAGAGAGATTTCAAAATGCTCGAGTCGAGAACTAATGCAAACAGACAGTGTAAAGGGAAACAAGTAAAAAAGAAGCTTACCTTCAATTCCTGCGACGACAGGGTTGATTAGCTTTGTGGTCAAGTAGCAGCAGCAAAGGAAGGACTTGGACAATCGGGTTCATGTCGGAAACAGAAGTGGAAAAAGAAAAATAGATGCATTTCTACCTTATATGCCTTCGATACCGCTAACTCATGTGTGGTGGTTTACCCTCCACAGTTACGCCGGCACCAAGGTACATCATGATTGGCCCAGCGGAAATATTTGCTGGACTCACACTGACAGCCACTTTTGCCTACGGTGCCATCAATGTGGGAGGAAAGTTCTGACAGAGACAGGGGGCACTCGGACTGACTTTTGTACATACACCCACCACCATCTAAATTGAGTGGGTGGACCGCCGAGTAGGCGGACGGCAAACCGACTGAAAAGTAATGGCAGGGACAGATCCGCCAAGATCTAAATAATGCAAGTGATATGCCGAGAATCACAGGATGTTGGGCAGACGATGGGACTCAAAGCTATTCCAAAGTCGGCAGCTCTGACCATTAGGCCACATCATCTCCTCCTTAAGTCCAAACCACAGCATTTGAAAGACTTAGAAACTGGCTAGCAAAAAATAGCAAAAACTAGAGGTTGTCTAAACAATTATTAAAATAGGCTTCATCAGTTGCTAATTAATTAAATGTGATGTGGGCTCTTTTAAAATGATTTTCTGTGGGGGCCCACGTTAGTTAACGAAATGGACAAACCTGAAATTTGTCAGTGCTGTCAATAGCAACTGTATATTCGGACGATCCAAAAAACAAAGCAAGAGCCGTGGCAAGGACCATTCCCCAGTTGACACATGCAATAAAAGCATTTACAAAATACAAAATGTGCAGAGTTAATCTAAAGTCAAGGTCAGTGGAACCTCTGTTATATATATTACATTTTTCGTATCCTATTTGAATACCTTTAGGGAAAACTTTTTTACAGAGAAGCTGGACTTGCGTCTGGCTTTAAACACAGAGCAATGCCAGACGTTTGGATGATGCCAGAGTTTAACCATCATTTGCTTACCCACCTTCATAAGTCTATTGGAAGGGTAGGAAAAGTGAGGACAATTTCTGTGTTTCTTTAAGTATCTGTTTATCAGAGCCGTTCCTACCATTAGGCAAGCCTAGGCAGCCGCCTAGGGTGGCAAAAGGAGGAGGGCGGCAAAAAACATGAGTTTGGGAATCCCCTTAATATCAATAGCTAAGGATTCGGAATGAATAAATCTGGAGTAATGTATGAAAAAAAGACAAAAACAGTGTCTGTCCTCCTCCGTGAAAAAACTATTGGAATGTACACCTTTCATTATAATATGTTTAAGGTTTAAGTGCCTAGGTCTGAAGAAAAAAATCCCATTATACATATGTAAACCTGTTCTACTTCAATGCTATTGTTGATGTGTTTTATTGTTTAATGTTGAATACAAGTTCTTTTATATCTAACACATTAATTCTTCTAGCCTGGATGACAGGGGGAGAGAATGATGCTAGTAAAAGGGAGGGGAGCATTTTTCAATTCTCGCCTAGGGCGGCAAAACACCTAGAAACGACCCTGCTGTTTATTTCCATTACGACTGGAGAGACCACCCCAGACGGAAGATGAGGACTGGGCACAGTGTATACATTTCTGTAAGAGGTAGAAGAAAGTCAGGGCCTCAGATCATTCAAGTGGGAGTTGGTCAAACATGATGCCTGAGGTCAGCTCTATGGGAACACTTAGAGTAACATTTTGTAGTGACGAGGGAGGTCTGGTTGGGAGATTTTGCTTCAGTAAGCTAAACCAGGATACACGACCACCAGTACCATGCATTATGTTTCTGAAAAAATGGCTCTTCGTAAATAATATGTCAGGCTGCGTTTCACTGGCAGCAACTCAATTGGTAATCTCTAATTTTGACAAATTTCTAAAATGAAGAAAGCCAGAGGAAAACAAGCAGATGAAACTTCCTTTTGGTGAAAAGTTTGAATTACATGATACATTTTCCATAAAAAAATGATGTTTTATTGGAAAATGCATGTTCATAATAAGGACAGTAAGATAAAAAGGTAAGATTGGAAAAATATGTGGGTATACAGGATAGGGAGCAGTGTGGATGAGGTAAGTGAAATAGTAAAGGGTTTCTTCAAACTAAAGTTAGTGAAAAGGTAGCGGGTAAGGGGTATAAAAAGGAGTAAAGTAGGAGGGGTAATAAGGGGTTTGAAAAATGGAGTAAAACATGAGTGGGAGTAAGGGGTTTATAAAAATGGAGTGAGGTATGAGTGGGAATAAGGGGTTTGTAAGGGGTTTGGAGAGGAAGTAAGGGTTTGAAAAAATGGAATAAAGCATGAACAGAATAAGGGGTTTGTAAACAAATTGAAAGAGGTGGGAAGGGGTGCAAAGCGTTTGAAAAAAATAGTAAAGCAGCAGTGGGTGTAAGGATTTGTAAACAAAAATGAGGAGTAAAGCTGAAGGGAGAGTTCAAAAAGTGAGTAAAGCTGGAACATGAGTAAGGGTTTATAAAAACAGATGAAAGTGGGGAAAGTAAGTTGCTTAAAAAATAGTAAAGCGGGAGTGGGAGTAAGTGGTTTGTAAAATCAGGAGTGGCCGGTATGCTGGGGAAAGGGGGTGAGCGGATGAGATAGGGGGAGGGGAGGGGAAGTAATGGTCGGGGATAGCACACATTTAAAAAATGTACCTGCAGCCGTCCCCGTCGTGCTCTTTACCTCTTCAGGGAGGCGCAAGCTCGTGGAATGCCCTGTGGCCAATCCTGAAGCTGCTCTTGCGCATGACAACAACTTCAGGTTTGGCCTGAGCGCCTTCAATTTGCCCTCTAGGACAGGCTGTGAGTCTGGGTTGGAGAGAACCAGCGGAGAGGGCCCTGTCTAACCCGGCTGTGTTGCTGGGTTGGAGAGAGCTTTCACTGCGCAGGATGGATTGGCCGGCCTGAAACGGCCGGCCAAACCATCATGCACAGTGATGGGTGTGCACTACCACCCGACTCAGTTCCTGTCACCACCAGGTCCCGCCCCAAGACTCGGCAGGAAAGAAAAAATAAAACGAGTGACAATTTATTTTTCCTTTCCTGCTGATTTTGGGGGGTGGCGCTCATCCACCATAGCGGAGGAGCCGCTGATGCATAAAAGGAATAAAGTGGAATAAGGGGTTTGTACAAAATGGAAGTCAAAGCAGATGTGGACTAAGAAGTTTGTAAAAAGGGGTGAAAAGTGAGATGGGGAGTGATAGGTATGGGAAAAAAGGAAACTGACGGCGTAAAGTGAAAAAGGGAGCTAGGATAAAGCAAGAAGGGGTGTAACACAAATGAGAATGTAAAGCATGGCAGAAGGTCTTTTAAGGGGAAATCAAAAACAAAGAAACAAAAGTTTTGTCAGTGGGTTGGTTTCGTCACCCTGATAAAAACCATAATAAAAGAAAGAATTGTCAACAATGGTTGGGCGAAATAAATTAGTCAGAACCATTTTCTTCATGTTTGACTTTCATCAAAATCACATGCTACTGGTCAATGGAACATAAGTTTATAGTGAAGGGTTCCGGAGATGATGAAAATGTTCAAGAGTTGCGGAAACACCTTTGAGGCCAAACAGTATACAAGGTACTCATTTTGATATCAATGTGTATCTCCCTCCATGGGCCGTTTTTTGCTCGGCTCCCCAAGGGTCCTCTTGACTTCCTCAGGAGAGCGATTCAAATAATGTACTGCCTGATTCTGAGTATAGGCTACTGTGACTGCCAGTTCTCCTCTCCTTTGTTTACACAACATGTCATTGGATGGATGGCCAACGTGTTACCATGGCGAGTGTTACTGGAAAATTCAAGGAATAAAGCCCTTCTGTTTTTGATCCACAAGATTATGACTCAACCACTTTGCCAAGTTTTATAAGAAAAGCTTAAATTTTGCACTAATTAAATAAATCTGCCTGTAGAGACCACATTCTTTCGGGGTACTTGTTTTAAAAAAATGTTACTCTCTTCATCATGTTTATAAAAGCACAGCACAGAAAATCAACATCCTACCCAGAGACATACAACTGAGAACAGAAATACATCCCCCAAAAAAGAACAGCTTTGTTCACAGAGCATTCAGAAACATTTCACCAAACAGATAATGGAACAACCCAACAAACCTTCAAAAATGCTGAACCTTGAAAGGTTCAAATGGGATGGACTGATTATAAAAAGCATATCTGCTCCCGTAGTGGATCAGAACCGAGGTAATTGTAATGATCAAGAAGGCGGTATGCTTGGGACCTTCTCTTTAACCTATCTTAAGTCCCTTCCAGCTGTAGCCAATTGTCCCTCAAATGCAACCCAAACAGCCTTATTTGAGGCTGCATAAGTCTTCCAGTGATGAGAGACGAACCATCTTCACAACACTAGGGGAAGTGTCAGAGGTTTCAGGGTAATTATGCATGAGACAGGTTGAGTTGACGTGCCTCAACAGTAAGAGTTCTGCAGCTGTTTTAAAAAAAAAATTAATCAAACAGGTCCTCAACATAGGTAGAAAGGCAACACACTGCCTCTTGGACAATGCCTGCCAATCATCACATTAGTTATGTGCATCAGTTGTCGTTAAATGTGCGGTGTGTGATATTGCACATCCCAGGAGAAAAAAGTATGGCTAAATTGTATTCTTCATTTGTTGGAAAGCGTGGGTACAATTTGTATTAAAATGTTTCTCAGCAATATGACACTCTGCTACTCAAGAGTGTTGGATGAGTGAATGGATGAAACCTCGACACAACTAAATCACAAGCATATGGGAGCATAAACAAGAATAATGTAGGGCAATTGATTGATCAATGTAGATGCCACACAGGATAGAGTTGTAAGTGGTACATTTAATGAGTTTGAGTCCAGTATAGCAAGTTATGCATCAGTCAGAATGTTAAATGAGGTCCCACTAATACCTCCTATTTGCCCCGTCAGAGTAGCCACTCAATTTAGCTTGAAGACTTAAACATGTCTTTTATGGTGCAACGTTTTGTTTACTTCGCTGAACAAGAGGCCAAATTACTGGTGACGTTTCTTTTCTTTCTGAGCTGTGGCCATGCCAATCACCCTGGTCCTCAAAACCGCATATGGTTGAACTGACAATTTCATATTCACCAGCTCTCCTAATTAGCAGCAAAGCTTAGGAATCTACTTTCACTGTTCCCGTGACTGAAAGTAGCCATATCTCACAACCACGGACCAGAACATAGAACAGGAACTAAGTAGAATCCAGGACAAAAAGGGACAGACATGACAAGGGACAGAAATGTAATCAGGCGGGCAACAAATTGGCCAGTGAAATTGGACGAAGCATTGTGAGGCGCGGAGCATTTGCCGGCCACATCTCAAGGACCCTTCGGGGTTACACCGGACAGAGCCAGAAAACAGATGTCCTCCATCTCCATTTGAAGTTTGTTTGGAATGAATAAAGGAATATAGGAGAAATGTAGACGCTATTTAGGTTTGGGAGCATTAGAAAGTCCCACGTGCTTCTGCGTTTCTGTGCAGGAAGTCTGAGCAGCTCTGGCTCTTGCTTTGTTTTTCTAGAAGTAAAGCAGGCGAACTATTAAGGGGGTCATCATGTTGTGAGGGCTTGTCTCCTGAATATGTGCATGTGCACCATGGTCGAACATACTAAAGCTCATCAGATCTGCTAGTGCCCCTAGATCTGGAACCCCGAACCCCTCATCTCATATGTCAGTTTCATGGTAGTCCCACCCACCTGGGCAGCAATCCAATATTAAACACACTACAGCAACAGCTTGTGCGTAAGCACAGGGTAGGGAAGAAAGGTGATTTATAAAAATACATGAAGTGCTCCAGGAACCACAACCATTCTTATCACCAATAACTTGGGTAAAGTGATTCCTCCCTGTTCTTTCTAATTAGGCTTGTCAAAGATATCTGAATTTGTATCTATAGGTTCTAATGCTCAATAATATATTTTGAGATCACATGCGCATCATATTGAAAATATATTGTTTTTATGAGCTGAGTACTTTAATGAATTATTTCTCCTCTTCCTGATTCTCCCCTTATTAGCAGAGTCATAACGTAACTCTTAATACTTATTGCAGATTTTACAAGTCTGTATTTGACTATTTTTAGAAGCAAATATGTATTGTGTTCCCTCGTAAGCGCTTTGATAGTTTCCAAATAAATATTGCGGTCCTCTATGTCTCTGTTTGGCGAATTAAGAAGGTCAAGTTGAGTTCTGATGTATTTGTGGAGGCTAAATAAAATAGTCACAGACACCGGTGAATTTCAAAGGCAGCTTTATACGTATATAGTGGAACAGATGGCATGGGAAAAACAAATGTCCGAATTGCAGAAGTTCAACATAATCTTTTATGCCCCCAAACCACAAAAGGCATTTCATTATATGTCACAAGAATAAGAGAGTTTGTCTGCAGCTATGGACAAATACATCAGGTGTCCAAGATACAGACAGTTCAGGTTACACAATTATTAGATATAGAGCCAATCAGAAGAAGCTAATATTGCATGCTACCTGCATGTTACAAGGGGGTGGTGTTCAGATCCTCCCCACTTGTTTAGCTTAGGACAGTAAGGTTTTTCCCAAGCTTAAGCAATGCGGTAACCAATTAGCGGTAGACGCTTTGACTCATCCAGATATGGTGTGCTATCAGTGCCTAAGGGTCTTGTTGCTGGGCTAACGTGCAATTGAAAGTCACAAGTGATGTCTTTGGGAAAGCCTTATATTGGGGAAGTTATATTGTGTTAGAAGATGTTTACTTGCAGTAGAGTACATCAGTTCACAAAAGTTCAAAATATAAGCTGTGCACGTTCTACAGGCCTTATCACCATTGAATATCACAAAGCTCAGCAAGACAAAATGGAGTCCATGCATGACAGAAAAACATGATTCCACATTACGCCCTCTGATAATCAGTGATGCATCTCATACAGGTTCCCCCATTGGCAATTTGCCTCCCTCCATCCTGTCTCCTCTTGCATATCTTTGGCTATATTCCCAGCATTTTTTTTCATAGGTACCGGTATGCGATAGGGGAGTGGTACTGGAGGATGTCTAGAGCAATGCTATTCTGTATCATTACAGCTCCCGCTGCAGTAAGCTTCTCTGTTATGTTCTCTAGGGCTGGCGCTGTGGAGCCTGCCAGATGCTTGATCAACCTAGCCAGCTTACACATATAGGTGGCATAGGCCACCCCTGCTTGGGGCAAAAGAACTCCCAATCCCGTCATCATGTTATCCACCCACAAGGCTGTTCTTCTGCTTTGGGTTGTTAAGTGGGTCTGGGATCCTATCTGTGACAGGGTGGTGACATGAGCCATCTGTGGCAATACAAAGGAAAGGGAGCAGCTGTCATACCATCCGACTGGCAGGCGAAAGTATGATGACAACCCCTTATATCCCACTAACTCTGGTGACAGTTGTAGGGGACCAATTTGTATCCGTCCCACATTGGCATAATGTGCGTAGTTGCTATTACCCAAAAAACATTTTTGCAATGATAATAAAATTTAAAACAGTTTATTTCGCACAATATCAAGAGAACACAATACTTCAAATAAAATACATTGCCTACTAATAAAAATAAACACAAAAAAAAGATACACAGTAAAAAAGGGGGGGGGGGAAAGGGATTTTAGTCCTATATGACTTAAAAATATGCACACTCACTAATGTGCAAACCTTGGACAAAATATGGCTATAAAAAACACACACTCTAGTCCTACTCACGGGGCTACTCTAGACACTTTTTACAGAAGTCAATGACCTAGCTGTATGTCGATCTCTATGCAAAAAGTTTTCTAATTTGAAGCTAAACAGACAATCGGTATTGTTGCACAGTTCTGTTAGTTTCAATTCGAGATTCGTGTATTCTTGCGTCGACGCGTTTCGGTGAATAAAGATTGGTCTACTTCTCCACCTTCTTCAGGACAATAATGTGCTAGAGTCTTCCTCCTTCTAACCAATAACTATTAATAATAAGACAAACAAAATGAAGATCAATATTTTACACAGTGACATCTTGTCCATGGCTCTATATCCTAACACATTTAATATATTGGTTATAGTAACCTGAATAATTGCTGAATACAAGACGATCAAGTATTTTTTCTTTGTTTAAGTTAAAACAACACGCCCCTAAATTGAAGCTCAAGGGCTCACACATACTTTGTACACATGCTTTAACTACTTAGAACCGCAATTACACCACGTTCTTATTTTGCAAACTTATAGGGAGGGTATTCACCTCACTAATGTAGGAGATAAAATCTCTCTCTCGTTTAAACTTCTGTTGCAGTCGATTAAAATCTTCACCGCATCAAGGCGTCGCTTATCTAGTGTAGACGTCCTTGTATAAACTGGTAAATACAAAAGATATTTGAAGAAAGGGGAGTTATATTACTGTCTAACTTTTTATTTGTGACTTTACCCCCTTACCCCCAGTGTTGTCACCTATGGAGTATTGATTCCTGCCAATTCTTTACCTCTTTCTTATTATGTGGATGATTGTATGTCGATTATTGGATGGTGGCCCCGCTTGATCATCAGGGGCATACACCCATCTTTCCTGCTATATGCAGAGGAAAGAAAATTGTAAGTTGTAATCAAATAACGTGAAAATATTTATAGCACTGAGTGAGCGTTAAACAAAGTTTTACCGAGAGATAATTGGCCGATGTTGCGAGAACAAAGCTCTTCTTGTGGATCTTTAATCGTGATAAAAGAGTGGATCCTATTTTCACTCGAGAAGTTTTCAATGTCAAGGCGTTCAGTTGAAAATCTAAAGGGTATAAGATTATATTACTGTAATACCCATAGGAGATATAAAATGGAACCCTACATTAAGATATTTATTCTAGCAGATTCCAGGTTGGTCTGGCATACCAAGTCTATACCCTCAACGTTACTGCCAAAGTCCCTACTTCTTACCTTAGTTATGTACTGGCATTCTCCTCTGTACCTCCGTCTGGCTGGTCGGGCCGTAATGCAGGGATACCATAATTCCCGCCTTTTAAATGTGCCTCTATTAACATAGAGAGAGCAACAGCCAGTCAGGAGCAAGATATTTGCAGCCTATGTGTGCTCTTTCTGGTCCACTTTCTAAAATCTCGCGAGACCTCGCGTTTATGCCTCTAGTTGTATGGAGAGAGCGCCAACCTATCAGGAGCAAGATGCTCACAGAATAGGCGTGCTCTCTCTCGTCCTGTTATCATCATTATTATTCTGTGATTGGAGACTACCTATACATATATTCCTTCAATTCTACATTAAAGACCTATGTAGGTCTGTTAAAATACTTAGGCTTTACGGCATACATGGAGGAAACTCGCCCGCTTACTACAGTGCTCTAACGAACGAATTACCGTATGGTTTTCTACAGTCTATTTACTCATTAACCACAATCTTTTCCCAATCCTCTCTCGTGTTTAAATCCTTATTAATGCTATTAAACTTAATCATAAAAAATTGTTCCTGACTTTTGCGCCGAAGTGTGTTGTTACCCCCTCTACCTGATGTCTGTATCTTCTCAATAACGCTCCACTTAAGGTCTGTCACTTTGTGACCAGCCATTTGCCAATGTTTAACCAGAGGGGCGTTTTCTTTTTTGGTATTGAGGGCCGAACGGTGCTCACATAGTCTGACACGCAGTTCTCTAGCTGTCTCCCCAATGTGCCCCAACCCGCAAGGGCACATGATGAGATACACCACATTCTTACTTTTGCAGTTGTTAAGGGTGGTGATTTTGTGACTTACTCCGCTCAGTACCACCTCCTTTCCGATCATGCAAAGGGCACAGACGCTACAGTTACCGCATTGATAGTTACCCACTGCCTTCTGGCCATATAGGGTCACTTGAGTTTCCTGGTTTGGTTCCCTATAGGTATGTACTAAAGATTGCCTTAGATTTTTATTCTTTTTGAAGGCGAATAAGGGTTTGTCCAATCGGTTGTTCTCCCCTTGATTGAGGATTTTCCAATTGTGATTAATTATGTTTTTGATCTGATTACTAATATTGGAGAATTGCGTTACCATTACAATTCTATCCATTTTCTTTTTCTCTTTATGTACTATCAGGCAGTCTCGATCGTAAAAGCGGGCTCTTTTTAAAGAGTGATTTATTATTTTTCTAGGGTAGCCTCGCCTCTTAAATTTGTCTTTCCAACTTTCTGCATGCTTATAAAAGTCCTCCACGAGGAGCAATTTCTTCGTAGCCTAAGAAACTCCCCGAAGGGAATATTTTCTCTTTGACTCTTAGGGTGGAAGCTATCGAAGTGTAATATTGTATTTTTATCAGTAGGTTTTGTGTATAGTTCTACTGCTAAGGCATTATTGACATCTTTTATCGTTATGTCCAGAAAATTAACTGAACAAGAGCTGACATGGGAGGTGAATTTTAAATTAACATCTCCTAGGTTTATCCATTGCAGGAACTCTTCAAGTGTGTTCCTGGGACCCTGCCATACGAAGAAGATATCATCTATGAATCTCACCCAGTCGTGGATATTTTCATAGAATGGTGAGATTTCGTTAAACACGTGTTTATCTTCGAAGGCCCCTACGTATATACAGGCCAGGCTCGGCGCACAAGTTGCGCCCATGCTAGTCCCTTTGCGTTGTATATACAGTTCATTTTTGAACAAAAAAATGTTGTTCAAAAGAACCATAGATATACAATCTACTATGAATGTTTTATTAGCTCCTACTATTTCATTCTCATCTAATATTTTTTTTATCACCTCAATAGTGTCTATCTGGGGTATATTCGTATATAGTGCCTCGATGTCGAGGGTCACCATATACTCATTTTGTGCATCAAACTGGAGACCTTCCACTTTGTAAATCATATCCGAGGTATCTTTTATATATGATTTCTGTTTTTGGACTAGTGGTCGTAAAAAGACATCTGCGTACTGCTCAGGGGTTCTAATAGTGAATCAATGGAGGCGACTATGGGTCTAAGGGGCGGATCTATGATGTTCTTGTGAACCTTTGGTAGCCCATAGAAGGCTGGTATCTTAGGGTCAGTATTATTTAAGAATTTGTATTCGTCTTCTGTGATCCAATTTTCTGTTTTTGCCTTCAGCAAGAGGAGACCTACATCTTTTTTAAATTTATTTAATTTTTCTCTCTGGACCCTACCGTAATGTTCTTCATTGGACAAAAGGTTGTAGACTCTGGCTTCATAATCTGTGGTGTCTAGTACAACTACACCTCCTCCCTTGTCCGCAGGTTTTATCGTGATTGACAGATCTGCAGGCAAGGAGTCAATGGTAGCCCTCTGTGTTTTCGTGAGATTATGGACTTGATAATGTTTATTTTGGGTCAGATTGTTTATCTCCATTTTAACTATGTTTTAAAAGGTTTCGATGTTCTTATCTACCATTCCCAAACTAGGTGTAAAAGTGGAGCGGGGTCTTAAACCGGAACCCTCTGGAGGGGATCTTTCTGGTCTTGTTTCAAAAAACCTGTTGAGCCTTATCTTTCTAAAAAATGCCCTTAAGTCTTTTTCCAATTGGAATTTATTGACAGCAGTAGTAGGGACAAAACTAAATCCTCTTTTTAGAATTTCTTCCTCTGATTTATCTAGGGTTCTACTAGAGAGGTTGATTATAGGAGTCACTTCTACCTCCAGTACCTCTGGCTCCTGGTACTGATGTACTCCTGAGGTTCGTGATTTCTCATGAATTCTGGAGCACCCTGGGTCCTCCCTGGGTTCCTTTGTGGGGTGCCTCTTCCCCTGTTCTGATACCCCCCTTGAAATCTCTGGGGTCTGTGCCCTAAAAACCCCCCCTCCTGATTTTTATTGTTGATCGTACTTGGGGTTCTTCCCTCTCTCCTGAGCTATCTTCGCCACTGCTTCCCGATGTGTCTGAGAAATTGACATGTCTTGGACGCCTGTTGGTGAATCTAGATCTGAATGGTCTATCCCAATTGGTGTTCTGTTTTTCAGTATAGTAATTTTCTTTTAAGTAAGGGTAGGTACCTTCATTACTAAATCTCTCAATATCCTTTTTTAATTTCAATGTTTTTTTGTTTATCAAATAGTCTCTGTATCCCCCTATATCCTGATTAATTTCTTCTAATTTTTTCTTTGCGCTATCTAGTGCGCCATCTCCTAGTAGCACTTTCTCAAGATCCTCAATCTCTTTAAGTTCTACTAAAATCGTTTCTTGGGCAGTTTCAATAATCAGGAGCATATGATCTCTACTGCACCTATTAGATATAAGGGTCCAGGTTTCTAGGAATTTCCTGTTGGTCACAAATAGTCCAGGTTCATTTCTCACCTGTAGACCTATTGGGATGGTACCTGATCTCACATATTCAATTAAGAATTGAGAGTGTAGTTCCGTTCTAATGACTTTTTTCTTAAGGTTGGCTAGTTGATTCCACTTTTCACCACCATCAGGATTTATTGTAACATGTTGTCCAGTTCTATTACTGGTACTTAAGATTTTGTTCAATTGTTCTTCGCTGAACCCAAAGGTTTTCAGCGAGTCCATTGTGCTCTATTTCTATGCAAAAAGTGCCTCTCCAACCCGAAGGTTGTACCAATAATAATATGAAAGAAGAGAGGGGGCCCACTCTCCGAGGGACAGGGCACTATTAAAGTGAAAGAGAACAACTCCCACGGAGGAAATTCTTTTAAACACATCTCAAACAAACACTCACACATACTTCAATATACATACGGAGGGCATATGTTAAAACTCAAAAGAAGAAAATAAGAGGGTTCCTCTAAAGTCGGAGCCCAAAGGTCAATGAACGTCTTTGATGAAGTCACCCAAAAATTTTTTTTGCAATGATAATAAAATTTAAAACAGTTTATTTCGCACAATATCAAGAGAACACAATACTTCAAATAAAATACATTGCCTACTAATAAAAATAAACACAAAAAAAAAGATACACAGTAAAAAAGGGGGGGGGAAAGGGATTTTAGTCCTATATGACTTAAAAATATGCACACTCACTAATGTGCAAACCTTGGACAAGATATGGCTATAAAAAACACACACTCTAGTCCTACTCTATGCAAAAAGTTTTCTAATTTGAAGCTAAACAGACAGTTTAGCTTCAAATTAGAAAACGTTTTGCATAGAGATCGACATACAGCTAGGTCATTGACTTCTGTAAAAACTGTCTAGAGTAGCCCCGTGAGTAGGACTAGAGTGTGTGTTTTTTATAGCCACATTTTGTCCAAGGTTTGCACATTAGTGAGTGTGCATATTTTTAACTCATATCGGACTAAAATCCCTTCCCCCCCCCCCTTTTTTACTGTATATCTTTTTTTTTGTGTTTATTTTTATTAGTAGGCAATGTATTTTATTTGAAGTATTGTGTTCTCTTGATATTGTGCGAAATAAACTGTTTTAAATTTTATTATCATTGCAAAAAAATTTTTGGGGTGACTTCATCAAAGACGTTCATTGACCTTTGGGCTCCGACTTTAGAGGAACCCTCTTATTTTCTTCTTTTGAGTTTTAACATATGCCCTCCGTATGTATATTGAAGTACGTGTGAGTGTTTGTTTGAGGTGTGTTTAAAAGAATTTCCTCCGTGGGAGTTGTTCTCTTTCACTTTAACAGTGCCCTGTCCCTCGGAGAGTGGGCCCCCTCTCTTCTTTCATATTATTATTGGTACAACCTTCGGGTTGGAGAGGCACTTTTTGCATAGAAATAGTGCACAATGGACTCGCTGAAAACCTTTGGGTTCAGCGAAGAACAATTGAACAAAATCTTAAGTACCAGTAATAGAACTGGACAACATGTTACAATAAATCCTGATGGTGGTGAAAAGTGGAATCAACTAGCCAACCTTAAGAAAAAAGTCATTAGAACGGAACTACACTCTCAATTCTTAATTGAATATGTGAGATCAGGTACCATCCCAATAGGTCTACAGGTGAGAAATGAACCTGGACTATTTGTGACCAACAGGAAATTCCTAGAAACCTGGACCCTTATATCTAATAGGTGCAGTAGAGATCATATGCTCCTGATTATTGAAACTGCCCAAGAAACGATTTTAGTAGAACTTAAAGAGATTGAGGATCTTGAGAAAGTGCTACTAGGAGATGGCGCACTAGATAGCGCAAAGAAAAAATTAGAAGAAATTAATCAGGATATAGGGGGATACAGAGACTATTTGATAAACAAAAAAACATTGAAATTAAAAAAGGATATTGAGAGATTTAGTAATGAAGGTACCTACCCTTACTTAAAAGAAAATTACTATACTGAAAAACAGAACACCAATTGGGATAGACCATTCAGATCTAGATTCACCAACAGGCGTCCAAGACATGTCAATTTCTCAGACACGTCGGGAAGCAGTGGCGAAGATAGCTCAGGAGAGAGGGAAGAACCCCCAAGAACGATCAACAATGAAAATCAGGAGGGGGGTTTTTTAGGGCACAGACCCCAGAGATTTCAAGGGGGGTATCAGAACAGGGGAAGAGGCACCCCACAAAGGAACCCAGGGAGGACCCAGGGTGCTCCAGAATTCGTGAGAAATCACGAACCTCAGGAGTACATCAGTACCAGGAGCCAGAGGTACTGGAGGTAGAAGTGACTCCTATAATCAACCTCTCTAGTAGAACCCTAGATAAATCAGAGGAAGAAATTCTAAAAAGAGGATTTAGTTTTGTCCCTACTACTGCTGTCAATAAATTCCAATTGGAAAAAGACTTAAGGGCATTTTTTAGAAAGATAAGGCTCAACAGGTTTTTTGAAACAAGACCAGAAAGATCCCCTCCAGAGGGTTCCGGTTTAAGACCCCGCTCCACTTTTACACCTAGTTTGGGAATGGTAGATAAGAACATCGAAACCTTTGAAAACATAGTTAAAATGGAGATAAACAATCTGACCCAAAATAAACATTATCAAGTCCATAATGTCACGAAAACACAGAGGGCTACCATTGACTCCTTGTCCGCAGATCTGTCAATCACGATAAAACCTGCGGACAAGGGAGGAGGTGTAGTTGTACTAGACACCACAGATTATGAAGCCAGAGTCTACAACCTTTTGTCCAATGAAGAACATTACGGTAGGGTCCAGAGAGAAAAATTAAATAAATTAAAAAAAGATGTAGGTCTCCTCTTGCTGAAGGCAAAAACAGAAAATTGGATCACAGAAGACGAATACAAATTCTTAAATAATACTGACCCTAAGATACCAGCCTTCTATGGGCTACCAAAGGTTCACAAGAACATCATAGATCCGCCCCTTAGACCCATAGTCGCCTCCATTGATTCACTATTAGAACCTCTGAGCAAGTACGCAGATGTCTTTTTACGACCACTAGTCCAAAAACAGAAATCATATATAAAAGATACCTCGGATATGATTTACAAAGTGGAAGGTCTCCAGTTTGATGCACAAAATGAGTATATGGTGACCCTCGACATCGAGGCACTATATACGAATATACCCCAGATAGACACTATTGAGGTGATAAAAAAAATATTAGATGAGAATGAAATAGTAGGAGCTAATAAAACATTCATAGTAGATTGTATATCTATGGTTCTTTTGAACAACATTTTTTTGTTCAAAAATGAACTGTATATACAACGCAAAGGGACTAGCATGGGCGCAACTTGTGCGCCGAGCCTGGCCTGTATATACGTAGGGGCCTTCGAAGATAAACACGTGTTTAACGAAATCTCACCATTCTATGAAAATATCCACCACTGGGTGAGATTCATAGAGGATATCTTCTTCGTATGGCAGGGTCCCAGGAACACACTTGAAGAGTTCCTGCAATGGATAAACCTAGGAGATGTTAATTTAAAATTCACCTCCCATGTCAGCTCTTGTTCAGTTAATTTTCTGGACATAACGATAAAAGATGTCAATAATGCCTTAGCAGTAGAAGTATACACAAAACCTACTGATAAAAATACAATATTACACTTCGATAGCTTCCACCCTAAGAGTCAAAGAGAAAATATTCCCTTCGGGGAGTTTCTTAGGCTACGAAGAAATTGCTCCTCGTTGGAGGACTTTTATAAGCATGCAGAAAGTTGGAAAGACAAATTTAAGAGGCGAGGCTACCCTAGAAAAATAATAAATCACTCTTTAAAAAGAGCCCGCTTTTACGATCGAGACTGCCTGATAGTACATAAAGAGAAAAAGAAAATGGATAGAATTGTAATGGTAACGCAATTCTCCAATATTAGTAATCAGATCAAAAACATAATTAATCACAATTGGAAAATCCTCAATCAAGGGGAGAACAACCGATTGGACAAACCCTTATTCGCCTTCAAAAAGAATAAAAATCTAAGGCAATCTTTAGTACATACCTATAGGGAACCAAACCAGGAAACTCAAGTGACCCTATATGGCCAGAAGGCAGTGGGTAACTATCAATGCGGTAACTGTAGCGTTTGTGCCCTTTGCATGATCGGAAAGGAGGTGGTACTGAACGGAGTAAGTCACAAAATCACCACCCTTAACAACTGCAAAAGTAAGAATGTGGTGTATCTCATCATGTGCCCTTGCGGGTTGGGATACATTGGGGAGACAGCTAGAGAACTGCGTGTCAGACTATGTGAGCACCGTTCGGCCCTCAATACCAAAAAGGAAAACGCCCCTCTGGTTAAACATTGGCAAATGGCTGGTCACAAAGTGACAGACCTTAAGTGGAGCGTTATTGAGAAGATACAGACATCAGGTAGAGGGGGTAACAACACACTTCGGCGCAAAAGTCAGGAACAATTTTTTATGATTAAGTTTAATAGCATTAATAAGGGTTTAAACACGAGAGAGGATTGGGAAAAGATTGTGGTTAATGAGTAAATAGACTGTAGAAAACCATACGGTAATTCGTTCGTTAGAGCACTGTAGTAAGCGGGCGAGTTTCCTCCATGTATGCCGTAAAGCCTAAGTATTTTAACAGACCTACATAGGTCTTTAATGTAGAATTGAAGGAATATATGTATAGGTAGTCTCCAATCACAGAATAATAATGATGATAAACAGGACGAGAGAGAGCACGCCTATTCTGTGAGCATCTTGCTCCTGATAGGTTGGCGCTCTCTCCATACAACTAGAGGCATAAACGCGAGGTCTCGCGAGATTTTAGAAAGTTGACCAGAAAGAGCACACGTAGGCTGCAAATATCTTGCTCCTGACTGGCTGTTGCTCTCTCTATGTTAATAGAGGCACATTTAAAAGGCGGGAATTATGGTATCCCTGCATTACGGCCCCGACCAGCCAGGCGGAGGTACAGAGGAGAATGCCAGTACATAACTAAGGTAAGAAGTAGGGACTTTGGCAGTAACGTTGAGGGTATAGACTTGGTATGCCAGACCAACCTGGAATCTGCTAGAATAAATATCTTAATGTAGGGTTCCATTTTATATCTCCTATGGGTATTACAGTAATATAATCTTATACCCTTTAGATTTTCAACTGAACGCCTTGACATTGAAAACTTCTCGAGTGAAAATAGGATCCACTCTTTTATCACGATTAAAGATCCACAAGAAGAGCTTTTGTTCTCGCAACATCGGCCAATTATCTCTCGGTAAAACTTTGTTTAACGCTCACTCAGTGCTATAAATATTTTCACGGTATTTGATTACAACTTACAATTTTCTTTACTCTGCATATAGCAGGAAAGATAGGTGTATGCCCCTGATGATCAAGCGGGGCCACCATCCAATAATCGACATACAATCATCCACATAATAAGAAAGAGGTAAAGGATTGGCAGGAATCAATACTCCATAGGTGACAACACTGGGGGTAAGGGGGTAAAGTCACAAATAAAAAGTTAGACAGTAATATAACTCCCCTTTCTTCAAATATCTTTTGTATTTACCAGTTTATACAAGGACGTCTACACTAGATAAGCGACGCCTTGATGCGGTGAAGATTTTAATCGACTGCAACAGAAGTTTAAACGAGAGAGAGATTTTATCTCCAACATTAGTGAGGTGAATACCCTCCCTATAAGTTTGCAAAATAAGAACGTGGTGTAATTGCGGTTCTAAGTAGTTAAAGCATGTGTACAAAGTATGAGTGTGAGCCCTTGAGCTTCAATTTAGGGGCGTGTTGTTTTAACTTAAACAAAGAAAAAATACTTGATCGTCTTGTATTCAGCAATTATTCAGGTTACTATAACCAATATATTAAATGTGTTAGGATATAGAGCCATGGACAAGATGTCACTGTGTAAAATATTGATCTTCATTTTATGTTTGTCTTATTATTAATAGTTATTGGTTAGAAGGAGGAAGACTCTAGCACATTATTGTCCTGAAGAAGGTGGAGAAGTAGACCAATCTTTATTCACCGAAACGCGTCGACGCAAGAATACACGAATCTCGAATTGAAACTAACAGAACTGTGCAACAATACCGATTGTCTGTTTAGCTTCAAATTACAAAACTTTTTGCATAGAGATCGACACACAGCTAGGTCATTGACTTCTGTAAAAACTGTCTAGAGTAGCCCCGTGAGTAGGACTAGAGTGTGTGTTTTTTATAGCCATATTTTGTCCAAGGTTTGCACATTAGTGAGTGTGCATATTTTTAAGTCATATAGGACTAAAATCCCTTTCCTCCCCCTTTTTTACAGTGTATCTTTTTTTTGTGTTTATTTTTATTAGTAGGCAATGTATTTTATTTGAAGTATTGTGTTCTCTTGATATTGTGCGAAATAAACTGTTTTAAATGTTATTATCATTGCAAAAAAATTTTTTGGGTGACTTCATCAAAGACGTTCATTGACCTTTGGGCTCCGACTTTAGAGGAACCCTCTTATTTTCTTCTTTTGAGTTTTAACATATGCCCTCCGTATGTATATTGAAGTACGTGTGAGTGTTTGTTTGAGGTGTGTTTAAAAGAATTTCCTCCGTGGGAGTTGTTCTCTTTCACTTTAACAGTGCCCTGTCCCTCGGAGAGTGGGCCCCTCTCTTCTGTCATATTATTAGTTGCTATTACCTACAGAAATATTTGGCTTTGGTGTTCCTGGGAAGTTGGCCACCACACCGACTTCCCCCACACTCCCCCAGTGACCATGAAAATGTCTTTCACTAAATGGTAAAGAATAATTAGTGAGAAATAGTAAAGGAATATCAAATTATTTTGTATGATAGAAGAATGACCATCCAAAAGGAAAAATGAAAGTTTTAGCTAAAGAAGTTGAATATTTGGCTTAATTATTTCATAGGACGGAATACCTTCCATATTTAATATATTGAAAGAATGGAAGCCCCGCGAAGGCATTCACGGCAAAACTGTCAGGGTGAACAACAAAAAGCCACTGAAATTAACTTGGGGTTCACCCTGGTACCTTGTAATGTATTTATGCAGCAGACAAGTAATACAATGTAACTGCAACAGAAGAGTAAATCTGGATAAGTTACCAAAAATAGAGTGCTCTCCAATAGATACAATTATTCCAGGATTGCACATAACACCAGGAATATTAACTTTTAAAGATTTTAACTAATGAACACCAAATGGAGAACGAATAATTTTTATTCTGCAAGACAAAATGGATTGCATGCATGAGAGAAAAACATGATTCCACATATTAATAAAATTGTGACACAGAGCAGTGCTCGGTTCATGTTCTATTATAGCCAAGCAATTCAAGTATCAATTGCCTTTCATAGAAACTAATAGTCGAAGAAGGACGAAACATCAATGGGCTCAGGCAGTGTTTTAATTCATCAGTGGGCCCTGAATGACAATAACAAACAGTGATAGCTGGTGAACAGCTGTAACAAGCATCAATTGCCTCAGACAGCTGTAACAAGCATTGCTGGCCCAGACAGCTGTAACATGCATCAATGGACCCAGGCAGCTGTAACAAGCATTGATGGCCCCACAACGGCTGTAAAAAGCATCAATGGCCCCAGACAGCTGTAACACACATCGTTGGCCCCAGACAGATGTAACATGCATCAATGGCCCCGGACAGCTGCAACAAGCATTGATGGCCCCCCTACAGCTGTAACAAGTATCAATGGCCCTGGACTGCTGTAACAAGCATCAATGGCCCCAGACAGCTGTAACAAGCATCTCTGGCCCCAGACAGATGTAACATGCATCAATGACCTAGGACAGCCGCAACAAGCATTGATATCCCCCCTACAACTGTAACAAGCATCAATAGCCCCAGATGACTGTAACAAGCATCGCTGGCCCCAGACAGCTGTAAAAAGCACAATGGCCTGAGCAGCTGTGACGAGCATTCAGATCCCCAAGCAGATGTAACAGGAATCATTGGGCCCCAATCTGTAAGAATCATCAATGTGCCCTAAGCATCAATAGGCCGGATGCTGTAGCAAGCATCAATGGGACCCAGTTATAATAATAATCCAGTCTAAAGGAATTCCAGAGTCTCCATGAATTGATTGTATTTTCTTTTTATGCGTTTCGTTCATTCCACTACCATGTCCTGACTCAAACTATGTGAGTTAAGGTGGTGAGAGACAACATGTTTTTCTCTCATAGTTTACATAGTTATCTGGGCAGGGAGGCTTATCCCACTAGAATAAAGACCCTTCTCACAAGTCACCAGAAGGGTTTAAGCAGTGGTTTGGCGGTTCCACGTTATTGACCAGCCTTAGGCCCTCAATGTCATGACCTATTCAGATGTACCAGAACCTGTTCAGAAGATGTATAGACTTCACAGCATCAGCCCAGGACATCTGATGCATAAACATAACCATTCAATACGTATCAGCCTTTATTATGAGTGCCTCAGTGATTGGCGTTATTTATTGTAGCTAATAAATGGTAACCTGGGTATTATAATTGATCTGATGTGATAATTTACAGTAATTTAGAGTTTTTGCAGTTAAAATGGGTCCTTATATTCCTATTTTTGTGCTTACGCACTAAAATTCCCATGTCCTGGTAATTACTGGGCCCGAATCACTCAGTCAATTTCAGTCAGGTTTGACCTGTCAAAAGTTAACATGGAAAAAATCCAGTGCCCCGATACACTAACATTTAGCGCAACACAATGAAGAATGACAACCAAGGTGCAAGGTTGCCTACGTTACAGGCAGGATTGTGACTGTGCAAGAAGGCACACCTTCCTGCTTAAAAGCAAACCTCAGAGGCATTTTCCTCTTTTTACGTATGCTGCAGAATGCAGCATACGTAGAAAAGAAAATAATGAGGAGAAATAAACATATTTCTCCTCGCTACGCCTTCTTTTGGGGGATAGTGTAACATTTTGCTGCATTGGCAGGTTTCCTATTCTTAGTGCATCTGGAAATGCACCAAAATGCATGGCTGGATGCGTGGAACACAGACTCTATCCATAGAACGCCTTTCCAATGCAGAGTAAAGCAAAGCAGTGACTTGCGCTGGGTGCGTTACTCTAGATTTACTAAGCCATGCAGAGCCATTCAAGGTGACTTTGAGTGGCTTAGCAAATCTGAACTAAGGGCTTGCCTTGTCTTGCATCTCAATGCATGGTGCACGGGCAGCGCAAGCCCTTGGTACATCTGGGTCTAATCTGACACACTTCCACTCCAGTACATGCGGTTTGCACAGGCGTTGGGATTTTACAAGGCACTCGTAATTATAATCTTATTTCTCTTTTGTTTTAATCATACTAGGGGCATATCATCAACAAGGCGATAAAAAATTATCGCCGCTTTTGCGTCCGTTTTCAGACGAAAAGTGGCGATAATTTTATCGCCTAATTAGCAAGGTCACGCTATCGCGTGAAACCTTGCATTAGCGCCTGTATTCTGAACGCCCAGCTTTGCATCTCTAATGAGATGCAAAGTGGGCGTTCCTGCCCTGACATAACTGGAGAAATGTCGCTAAGCGACATTTCTCCAATTATCAATGGGCACGCTAACCTGCAGAGCGGCAAGCAAAGTAGCGATAGCCTCTGTTATCGCTACTTTCCTTACGCCTGCTTCAAGACTGACTTAGCCATGATATCCTATGTAAGGTGGATATCATGGCTAAGTATGCCTTGCCCTATCATCAAGCTATCGCCAAACTTTGTGAGAGTATCGCTGGATTTCCAGCGATAATCTCACATTTGGCAGTTAGCGCTTGGAATTGTATCGCTTTTGAGATAAGCGTTGCTAATAGCACGCTATCTCAGCGATAGAATTCCACGTTACCTGGCGATAATTATCCTAGCGCTAAGTGCGCGTAGCGATAATTATCGCTGGTCCTTGATGATATGCCCCCTAGTGATACAGGGACTTCTCACCAATGAATATTTTCTTAAGACCACGAGTGGGGGCTGGAGCACCCTGCTTGGGAAGGGGACTCAGAGGCACTGAACAGTGTACTCTGCCCACTCACGGTGTACGTTGGGCCACCCACCGAACTGGACTGGCTATTAGTGAATGCCAGAAATGTTATTAATACTAGTAGGCTGTTGCCTGTGACCGCCCCTCCATGTAGTGTGCTTGTATGCTTCAGTAATGATAGCTACACCCCTGCTCCCGTGCAGTCGCTGAGCCAATAGTGAGCTCGACTATATTTTTGGCTCTGCGTCGTCACACAATGTAGATCTCTGCAGCCCATACCATGGTCCTGGTGCGAGCAAGGAGGATACACACAAAAACGTCCCCATCAACAGTAACACCTTCAAATACCCACCCGTGTAGCACTAACATAAGCCGCTGTGACCCCCCCCCCCCCCCAACCACTAGCGCATACTATTTTGACAAATTGCTCAATGACCAGCAATACGCTAGAATTCTGTCAAGGCCAACTTAGACTTCCATCCTTCTAAGGTCGGTAAGTTGAATACCACTGTATTAAACATGGCAGAAATGCGGTTTGAAGTGCTGTATAAAATGAGCCCCCTTCTTGTTATTGCATTCGTAAAGCGCTGGTACACCTAGAATGTGTCCTGGCGTTAGAAAATATGTAGTAATATAAATCATATTATTCACCTACACTTCTTCCTGAAGAGAAAAAGCGAGGTTTGAAGGCTAACCGCTACATGGAGATTTACTGAAAGCTGGAACCTTAAGAAGATGATTAAGAGAGGCCTGGAGGCCCGTGAAGGATGGCATCTGCTGCTTTTTGCAGTAAGAAAGTATTTATGGACCAGAGAATCCTAATTTATTATAATGTTTATTATTATTTCTTATTTTGTTTTTATTAGCCAGTGTCACTTTCAAAGTTACTTCCTGACTCAGACACATCTTCAATTTTTTCGAAAAGTAGAAGCACCTCTGCGCGTGCCTAAATTCCAGCGTGAACCTCTCGTTAATGGTCTTTCTTTGCGTATGATTGGGGTTTTTAGTTTGCCATGTACTCCTGCTCCCATACAGTGATTACAGAATTCCCAACAGACATCATGCAGCGACATGCGGTATTTCACCTCACAACCTGGGCTGGGATAAAATTGCCTTCGTCCCTCATCCATTCAGGAAATGGATCCTGGTGATATTCTATATGTTGTGATCCAGGCGTTAATGATTCTCAAGTCTATTTTCGTCCGGAAAACCTAGTGCCAAAGAGCCGTCGGGCCCCGTGACTGGAACTCCTGCTTCCCGGTCCTTGATGCGTCACTGTCTTAAGGCACGGGAGTCACGCAGAGCGCGTCAGACCTACCCGACTGTCTACAGCAGCAGGGGTTTGGGGGTTCTCGAACTTTCCATTCAACTGACTATAAAGTAGAGGCTTCACTTTTAAGTTAAAAGTTTATTGTTGAAACACCAAGACATCAGGGAACGACAGCAGGAAGCAACTTGTACAGGTCTCTCCTCCAGGGAACAAATCATTCCCAAGGCTCCAGAAAGGAATCTGAAACCTTACATGTGAGAGCTCGTGGAGGAAAGGGGTTTAAGAGTAAACAAGAGGAAGGAAAGCATGGCAATATACATAACACATCTTCCCCCGTAAAATAAAACAAAACAAAACAAATTACAAAAAAAACCAGAATACACATGAAATAATAAAACACAATTACAAATGCTCAACAAAATGGCATTACAAATGCTCAACTATGTTGCATACAAAATTTTACATCCATTTAGGCTTGACGCTCACTCTCTTGTTATGCACTTAATTTTCCACAACTGATTTGCTATTTTGCCTATATCATATCTATATATCATAATCAAAGGGGAGGGAAGGAGAAGCTATGGTCCATTCGGCTTCCAATGGTTAGTTTTAAATCAAGGGGGGGAGAGAGAATGGACCACTTGTCCTGTGTTACCAGGGTCTTGTCAGTAGTATCCGTCATAAAAAAGACCCTCATACATCTACACAGGTGGCAGTATATTTTCATTCTCCGCCTTTAGTGTACTGTTTCAGCGTCATCATTGGGTCATTTTCTTTTGTAAAACGCTGACCTCCACCTGGAGGAAGATCCACTGGTACTGACAGTAGTGGTCAGAAATAGATGTGAAAATGTGCTCGTGATATTGTGAAAAGAATTGTTTAAAATCCCTATTTCACCTTCAACCTTAATGCTTTATTTGAGAGGCAGTGAATGGGAGATTAAAAGAAAGGTGTCGTGCGTTTAGAATGAGTTACTTATCAAACGCACTTCTTATGGGTCAACATGTTTCAGCCCTCTGTGTATTCTAGGGGCTTTCGTCAGGACCGAATTTGAGTGTGCGGAGCCTTTTTGGTTCTGCACAGAGTGGTGTACTCACCGCTCTGGATTCAAAAGGGTCAGATCAGTAGTATCTGTACCTAGAGAGAGAAAAGAAAATTGGGGGATGCAGTGATACATGAAAACTTATGCATTCAATAGTTTCAGTAAGAGGACTGCTGGAACAGTGTTAATCAATTGTCCACATTGGGAGAGAGTATAACGCAACATTATGCTTTCAAAAGAGATTTAACTAAAAAAAGGTGGGTGGGCAGGTCGGTTAGATTCAAGATTACAAAGGTATACATATCGTTATGTTGGATTCAGCGTATGTGAAGTGCGTTGAGAGCTTAATAGTTAAGGTCCAAATGCCATTTACGGGCGGTTGTTCTGCCTGAAAGTGCGCATATAACTAAATTAAAAAAGTCTTCATTCATCTGTCAGTAATTTGCATGCAGTTAGAATAGAAGATTCGATGTCCCAGATTGGCAACACAGAACCCCAAGACATTTTGTATTGGAATGCTGCAGGATGGCCCTTACAGATTTTTTTTTTTAATATGAGGGCACCCTCTACGCTCAACGGCACGGAACTTCGATGGGCAGTACATTCGCGCCCAGTGTGGCAGGATTATACGTCAGCGCCTTCGAACAACAATGGATACAGAACCCCATTAATCCATTTCTGGATCGGATGAAATTCTGGCGCAGATACATTGACGATATCCTAATGATCTGGGAAGACACTCAAGAAACACTAGCAGACTTCCTAACTTGGATAAACACGAGAGATGAGTGCCTCAAGTTTACACATTCATCAGATGACAGAAAAATTGATTTCCTAGATGTTACGATCTTCTCTGAGAACAACACTTTACAAACCAAAACCTTCTACAAACCTACAGCAAGAAACAGCATCTTATCTTACAACAGCTTCCATCCTCGACCTTTGAGAGAAAATTTACCCTACAGCCAGTTTTTACGACTGAAACGGAACTGCAGCAAGCTGACAGATTATAACACCCAAACAGCAGCTCTAGAACATAAGCTAGAACTCAGGAATTACCCTATGAAGACAATCAAGAAATGCCAAAAGAGAGCAAGGAATCAGCCCAGAGAAAGTTTACTTGAAACAATCCAACGAGAAGAACCAGCAGATTTATTGACGTGTGTTACAACTTACTGTACATCCACAAACACTGTAAAGAAAATAATAAACAGGAACTGGAGAATTCTAACGTCCAACAATCTGGATTGGCCCAAACCACGCTTTGCCAATAGACGAACACAAAATATTAAGGACATCCTTGTACACACAAGACCAACTGCCACTACAAATGATGGAACCTTAACAACACTCTGGAACCTCAACCCTATAGTAGGACATTACCCGTGTGGCTTGTGCTCAGTATGTAAACTCACAAAAACAACGAAAACACTACAACTTCTACCTAATCTCACTTGGACGCTACGCCACCACACGAACTGCAACACTACACATGTGATCTACATGATTGTATGTCCCTGTGGCCTCAAGTATATAGAGATGACGTGCCGAAAAGTGAAGATTCAAATCTGCGAACACAGGAGCAATGTAACCTGCAAACGAATCACAACTAAGATGAGCAAACACTACATTGAACATAACCATGATCCTGATGACCTCAAATGGGTAGTCCTTGAGACCCTGAAAACAAGACCGTACAACCCAGAGAAAATTCTTTTTGAGAAAGAACAACGTTGGATTTATCGCCTCCATACAGACACAGGAGGAATGAATGATAATATCCCGTGGCATGCCTTATCATGAACTCTTTGAGTTCTGAAGATCAATTGACAAATGTTTGTCGTTAACAAACATCCCACTAGAATGATAGTTAGAACACTTCAATACATATCCCCCCTTGGCCCTTAATATAACCATCTAAACTGGCCAAAAGACTAAGAAGATTCATAACAAAGTTTGACAACCAGCTATTGTCCCTTTAAGAAGAGAAGATGTTAATCAACACAACTTAATTACGAAATCATACTAATTGACAAAAAAACGTTTATTAGTATGACGGTTGAAATTCTCTATCTCTATAACAATAATTCCCATTGGTTCATAATTTATCCATCTATATTGACCAAGGGACTGAAACTCACTAAATTAAGTCACAATAGAAGATGAAATATAGCAACTGTCCCTTTATGAATAGAAGAAGTGATACAACATAACTGACACTCAGTACCCTGCCATAAGAATCACATTGCAATCATTTAATTCGATTATTATTCTTTAGCCACTAAAAGACTAACTTATAACGTTATAGTCTTTTCTCTAATAATAAGGACGTTGTGCCAATCAACCATGCCAACCAACTCCACTATAGTCCTTCTTCCGTTTTAACCATTACCGGGAATACAAACGAACCGAGAGCGGCCCTCGCGTCACTCGGAGCACCGTAGTGAGAGCCAGCACAAGTGAATCACTGTGAAGACACTGGTGAGACATACGAGCGAACAGACTTCCCTGCCGTCATCCAAGTTTCAAGTAAGATACTGTAACTTTCACTTCTTTCCTTAGAATGGAATCGGCATTCAGAGGTCCACCGGTGACTCCATGAAGCTTTGCAATTAAAAGCTCACAAGGTAAAAAAACCCCAACGATTGTTTGTTAGGCGTTTCTTTGCCTGTAATGTCTCGATGTCAATAATACACTGAATCGCAATCGCGCTTGATATAGATCCTGCCTATCATAGCTGCCCAACCTCACCGGGCGCTAAACAACAGCTCTCAATATCGGTCTGAACTATCAGATTTACGATAGCTTCTTACAACTAAGTAACTATGAATCAGCCAAAAACGCGCGAATTCGAGACATCGTATTTATCTACTTTCTATTCCTAATGGTTGCATATTGCGGGTAAATGAATGAATTTTTTTTAAATTCAAGTATATGCGCACCTTCAGACAGCATAACCACCAGTAATAAGACTTCGATAATTAGCCAAAAGCGCGTTAGTCTGGGACATCGAATCTTCTATTCTAACTGCATGCAAATTACTGACAGATGAATGAAGTTTTTTTAATTTAGTTATATGCGCACTTTCAGGCAGAATAACCGCCCGTAAATGGCATTTGGACCTTAACTATTAAGCTCTCAACGCACTTCACATACGCTGAATCCAACATAACGATATGTATACCTTTGTAATCCTGAATCTAACTGCCCTGCCCACCCACCTTTTTGTAGTTAAATCTCTTTTGAAAGCATAATGTTGCGTTATACTCTCTCCCAATGTAGACAATTGATTAACACTGTTCCAGCAGTCCTCTTACTGAAACTATTGAATGCATAAGTTTTCATGTATCACTGCATCCCCCAATTTTCTTTTCTCTCTCTAGGTACAGATACTACTGATCTGACACTTTTGAATCCAGAGCGGTGAGTACACCACTCTGTGCAGAACCAAAAAGGCTCCGAACACTCAAATTCGGTCCTGACGAAAGCCCCTAGAATACACAGAGGGCTGAAACATGTTGACCCATAAGAAGTGCGTATGATAAGTAACTCATTCTAAACCCATGACACCTTTCTTTTAATCTCCCATTCACTGCCTCTCAAATAAAGCATTGAGGTTGAAGGTGAAATAGGGATTTTAAACAATTCTTTTCACAATATCACGAGCACATTTTCACATCTATTTCTGACCACTACTGTCAGTACCAGCGGATCTTCCTCCAGGCGGAGGTCAGCGTTTTACAAAAGAAAATGACCCAATGATGACGCTGAAACAGTACACTAAAGGCGGAGAGTGAAAATATACTGCCACCTGTGTAGATGTATGAGGGTCTTTTTTATGACGGATACTACCGACAAGACCCTGGTAACACAGGACAAGTGGTCCATTCTGTCTCCCCCCCTTGATTTAAAATTGCTATTTTGCCTGACATCCTTCCACTCTTCTTCCTTCCTGGTCCGTCAGAAACACCATTACCACTGAAATCTTCCACCACATGTTCCCCTTTAATACCACATCCTTCCGCACAGTATTCAATCTCCCCTGATGCACCAAACTCTTTCACACCATCCAGTCTGGGGATGTCCGGATTTTGGCTAACGCCACAGCCATTATCCACATCCACGAGATCTCCATCCACGTCATCAAGAGCAGAGGTAGAAGAGAAGAAGGTCTCCTCATCATTCTTGTATAAATCATAGTTACCTTTAACCCCTTCGCTGCGGCGCGAATTCCGCCGCAGCGCTGGGGGGGTTTGGAGGGTTGACGGCGCCGCTGTGCTCATGATGGAACCACGCCGTCATGAGTCACGGGCGAGCTGTGCTCATGACGGCGTGGTTCTGTCATGACTCCACCCACTGCGCTAATCGCCCGCACAGGCGGGGAATTAGCGCCGCGTGGGAGGAGCGGCCGCCAATGGCCGCAGCATGACGGAACCACTCCGTCATGAGCACACGGCGCCCGTGGCTCATGACGGAGTGGTTCCGTCATGAGCGGGAAACGGGTTAAGAATCGCAATTCTTCTAATATTCCAAACCTTCCCATCACTCAGAAGCACAGCATTGCATAACAGTTTGCTGACCCGTAGTAGCTCTGAATACTGACTGTCACCTATCCTTACTTTCCAAGGTTTCTTAACCTTCACCCACATACCCACTTTAATATCCGCTTTACCAGATCCAAACTTACAATCAAAAGTGTAGATGCTTTTCAAGAATACTCTTCCTAACCGTGTTCATGGAAATATCTAAACCCACACCTTTAACCAACGATTCAGGGTTGAATTTGGTCCTAGCAGTGCGTCTTTTCATGATTTCAAATGGGGACATCTTTATAGTCTCATGTACATTTGTCCTAGAGGTCCACACAGATTTATAGACCTGTAATTCCCATTGTTCACCCTTCATAACAGCAATTTGGCGTTTTCAACACACATTTAAATCTTTTACTCATACCATTACCACTGGGATTGTAAAGTGATGTGGTTCTGTGTCTCACCCCAATCCTCTCAAAATAGTTTTTGACTAAATTTGACATGAATTGTACACCGTTGTCACTTATAATTTGAACCGGTAGACCCTCATCCACAAAAACTCTGTCAATAATTTCAACACAGCACCAGAGTCGACTTTGTCTACCACCTTGATAGTTTTGCACCTGGAAAACACATCAATCATGGAGATTATGTACTTAGCCGGGGTACCAATAGGACCAATGATGTCTATGGCTACTGTACAAGAATAAATGTGGCAGGATGCACTCCTTGTATGACAACCCATCTTGACTTAATACTCATACTTTAGCAATGTGCGTGCTGACAGGCACTGAGTTGTGACCCAACAGTGCTCAAGTAGTATCAAAAATGTATGGAGCGACATTATACTTCATCTGCCTGTCGCACTGCCAAATCGGAAAAAATCCAATAAACTCTGTTGCTCATTTAGAAATCCATTTTTAACCTTTGTTATATCCATCTGAATCCATCTTTTTCGTTACATTTCAACACATTTCCCTTGTCATATGAAAGGCTGCATGTTTCCCCATAGTTTCTGATGATACAGATATGCCAATCCAGGCCTTTTTCTGCAGCACGTAGGTATAAACAGTTAATCCTGGGCAGTCATGTAAGTCATTACCCAATGTATTTCAGGCTCATGGGCCCTTCGTGAGGAGTAGCTATATTTGCAATTTAAAACCACTATTAATATTTATACCAATATCATTTAACCTAAAAGCCTGAGAAATGGGAATTTGAGAAACAGAGGATTGACTATCTGGGATTCAGATTGAAAGCATTTTGTCTATCCATGGACCCAAAGAAAGCATCGGCCATTCTTGAATGACCTTCTCCCACCAAAGTCAAAGAAACCCAAAGATTTCTTGTACTTGTGAATTTTTTTTTGCCAAGTTATTAAAACTTTTGCTAACTTAAGTAGTGACATTGCCCATACTTTAATGAAAGAAAACATGAAAAGAGGATTTTTTTAGGATGCTTGAATTGAAAAGGCATTTAATATGCTAAAAAGTATGTTGACACTTCAAATTTTTGCAGTGCTTACATGTCTAAGAAGTATATTGTAGAGACGGATGATTCTGAAAGAGCAGTGGAGTCTGTTTTGCTACAATTACAAGAAAGTGATGTAGGAGGACATCCTGTCTTCTATCTGTCTCATGTTTTAGCAGAAACTGAGCTGAAGAATTCGATTTTAGAAAGAGTTAGAGAAGATTTAAGAAAGTTGCTAGCTACGAAGATGACTTGTACTGAGTGGAGTCATTTGTTGATGGAAACTATGAACATTTTTGAAAATTTGACTGAAGACATGAATTTACAATATCTAAAGTTTCCCAAGGCAGAACAGTGTTCAGGCTATAAAGGAGGAGACATTCAATCTTATCCTTCAATCCATTTGGTGGTCTACCATTAATTCTGATGTTCAAGAATATGGAGTTTCTTGTTCCATTTGAGCTAAACAAAATAATTACATTTCAGAGTGTTTAGGTATTTTCAGCCTCTACCTATGGCTCTTCAATCATGACATAGATCTCTATTGACTTTATAATAGACCTTTCATCATCAGAAGTGTTTTGAATTATAATGGGTACAATTCACTTTTTTTAAATGGCTCAATTTATCCTTTGCCTAATCGATCTACAGTTGACAAAATGGCTCAATATTTCTGACAGACATTTTTCATCTTCATGGCCTACCACATACAATAATTTCTGATAGAGACACCCAATATTAGTAATATTTTTAAACCTCTTCGCAGGTCACTAGGAATGAATACGCTATTTATCCAGAATGATCAGTCACAGTATAAAGGGCAACCAGGGTACACTAATTAAAGTTTGGAATAGTATCTTCATTGTTACTGCGATGAACCGATGTCTTATATGACAGTAGTTAAAATTTAATTTTCTGATAAGAATGTGGCTCATAGTGTTGTCTAAGCTTCACCATTTTTCTGTTTGATAGGTTTTCTTCAAGATTTTTCTTGTCCACCTCACATTGATCCATTGATTACAGTAGTTAATGATTACATAAGACATCTGCAGAAACAAACACAATTGGTCTTGGAAATGTTAATCCATTCTAAAGTCAAGATGAAGGAATATGCTGATAAGTCTAGAGCAACTTCATCTTCTATTGTACCTGGTGTTAAGGTTTGAAGAATAGCTTCCCGTTTTCTTCCTGTTCACTCATTAAAAAATGTCTGTGAATCAGAGAATCGGTCGAATAGAGGGTCCCTAGCACCCCAACCTGGAGCAAACATAGTAAGCAACGGCAAGGCACAATTTATAGCATTTTACATACAAGTTTCCAATCTATTTAATTTTCCCTCGTGGTCGTCTGTCGAATCACCTCCCTAACCCGGCCCCACCGCCCCACTGCTCTTACCTGCACAGGACACGGCTGCTTCCAATGAAGATCACATGACATCGTAAAACAAAAGGATTGCAGGTGCCTAATTGCGAGATGAGTAAGGAAGATGATGACCTTCGGTTGCAAGAAAAATTTAAATGTTTTTGGCTGCACAAGCTAGTGAACACTTTATGCTCTCAAAAGACAATATGTTAAAGGGATGTTCAAAAAGCCAGAGGCAGGCACTTCCTTTAGATATGATTATCATGAGCAAGAAATCACAGCTGCAACAGTAAGACTTACACTAAGGCAATAACATGTGCTTAACAATCTCTCCCTTTTGCACTATGTATTAGCACATCAATGAACATCAAATGATACACTTTCAGTTGAATATCAGACTTGAAATATTATAAAATATCATAATCAGAATTAGAATCCAGGTTATCCTGATTATTCAGTTGTTCAATGGGTAACATGGAAAGTTATCTTTGCATTTGGTTATACTGTGGATTGGGGTAATACTGACTTGGAGAATAATGCAAATCAACATAAGGGCAACAAAGACGACCAACACCATTTCAAGAATCTTCATTCCCCAATGTCCAATCGAAACATTTTAAGCCAGGAAGAGAGAATCTACCCTTCAGTACCCATCCAGTCGTTTATCTTTTGTAAGTGTAGTTGATTAGTCTGTTCATGTGTGCCTTGAGAAACATTGACATGAAAGTAAAACAATCAGCACCTACAATTGCACAAACTGCACCTATGTCAGCCAGGACTAAAGCACTAAACTAAGACCCACCCTCCTCTCCAAATCACAGTTCATTGGGCGTTCAATTTTTCAGAGATTATGGAAATTGAAGTTAAGTACGCTATCTCCACAAATACCTTGCCCACTTGTTCAATTTCATAGATAGTTGTATGACATAACTACAGAACAGAATAGCAAAGAAGTGAGCAGTCTCAGAAGTTTCTCTTAGCAGTATTTTACCATGAGGATTCAGTTTGGCTGGAGTTTGTCTTATGACAGGTACAACATAAGAAGGGTAACAGAATGCATACCAGTTATTTGGTAGCCAAGCATAGACTTGGTTACTGCAAACTGAAACATTATCCTGGTAGATCACAGGTGTGGCTAGGGACGAAGAGTACTGCTCATGGGAGCTAAAGGTAATAAAGGGGATAGCTCGGAATTAGCCCAGGGAGGTTAGGGAAAGTCACATTAACTACAACCTACAAAGACATTGCCATTTTGAATTTTGCAGCTAAGTTCATAAGCAGTGCTGGCAAGAGGACCTGCAGAGGGTGAGATTTACTGGTGAAAAAACTGGATGTCTCTAGCTTTAAAGGGGATACGGACAGGGACAATCCAAGTAATAGTTCCCTTGCATGTAAAGTTCAATGCACTGTTCGTCTTCATCCAGGGGCGCTTGGAATGCGCTTCCCCTTTCACTCCGCACTGTCGAAGACATTGGGGTTTTTAAAAAACTGTTAAAAACGCATCTCTTTTCTTAAGACTTGGTTATATTGTGTCTTCTCTCTGGCCGCGCCGGGACACTCCTCGGAGTAGCTGCGCGCGTAATAAATGTACTTAACATAACATAACATAACTACCCCTTGAATCAGTAGGTAGGTGGCCAGAAAACCAGCATGAAGAGATAAGACTCTGCATGGACTGCTCCAGGAAATACAGAAAGTTGCTGTTATAAAAGAGTGAGTGTAGGTTTTAGAAGTGGGCAGCAGGCTTGGTGTTTTTGATTTCTTCACACATGCCACTTGGCCCTTCCTTAGTCATGGGGTAACCCAAAAAAACACAAGGCTCGCAGTGAAGAGGACCAGCTAGACCCATCAATGAATCAGGTAGCTGGAAGTTACCCACTTCTGGGGTCACAGGCCATAGCCCTGGGCAGGGGGAAGAGTTGTGTCACAATGGTGCCTATCAGGCTGAGCAGAAGTAACAGAAATACTTTTGTGTGTCGGAGCAGAGGCACAGTGATCCACGATAGCAGTAGCGGTATGTGCAGCAGCAGTAGGACCCCCTCAGGTTATATGAACAGAAGTAGCTTGGTTGATAGGCCCATTGTCTCTTGGTGTGATGCATGAATCCAAGCAGGCAGTCCATGGCACTTTACCACAAGGTTTGTGGTGAGCAGAATCTGGAAGGTCCATCACCAACGCGGTTGGAGTGCTGATGAACTCTGGTGAATTTCTATATGCATACAGTCGCCAGGTCATGAATGGCTTCAGTTCGGCAGGTAGGAAGTGCACCATGAACTTGAGAATGTAAGCTGTTGATAGAGCGACTTAGTTGTTTGCAACATTTCATTGTAACATCATCATTTGATTGCAAAGCTTGAGACATTGGAGGGGTAGAAGGAAGTATGATTGGGTGTCCCATTATAATTTTGTAGGGGGTCAGTTTAGCCTTTTGATTAGGAGTGTCTCAAATTGACCAAAATGCCAATGGTATAGCATCAGGCCACGTAAGCCCTGTTTCCCCTACAAATCATAGCTATCTTATTCGTTCTTTTTAACCCTTCTACTCTCCCTGAAGACTCTGGGTGATAAACACAATGGTAGAGTTTTTTGATTCATGGAAGTGGATGGGCAGCAGGGTGATTCTGACACCCTTCCCAATGTTGTGGGCTTGGGAAGTGGCACAAGAATGACAATACTGTTGGGCAATAGAAGTGAAGTGAAAAAAGGAGCAAATCAGTGCATACCGGCGCCACGAATCATGTCATCTCCACTAATCAATTCCTTCTCCTCTAAGGAGCCAAAACGTGAAAGAGAAGCTTGAGATGAGAGCTTCATTTAAGCATGGTTGGTATGTGCAAGAAAACATGGATAAAGCAGTTACTGTTATGCTAAAACAATATCTCATAGTCATGCCAGTAGGGTTTTGGCTGCAACATTTTGGTCCTTATCATTAGTCATCAGGCAAATGCTGTGACTTTTTGACTGAAGTTCCCTTTCCACTGGAAAATGAATCCTCACCTTCATGCTTTGCAATTGAAACCATATGTTTCTGATCTATATAATTATCTACTTACAGAACCACCACCAAATATGAGGCCCGTCAGTTGAAAAATAAGGTTCAAGAAATCTGTCATTCCCAAAACTTTTGAGGGTGTCATAAATGTTTGTTACATTGAAAATGTTATAAATCCAGTTAATGCTCTTGGGAAGATGCTTCTTCAGTCCAAGCTTCCTTGTCGGTTCGTTGTTTTTTCAGCAGCACCCTGATAATCTTGGGCCTTCAGAAGGGAGCGTAATGTTACACCTGCATAACTGACTCAACAGAGGGGCAGCATGCTCACGTGGCTTTGTACCCATTGAGGAGCAGATAATTACTTTTAGGTCCTCGAGCTTTACCCACAGGGAGCAGTTTTCTTTCATTCTACCCACCCAACGTTCGTGTTTGAGTGGCTGCAGTCAACCGGAGCATTGATCTGCTTATCGTTTGGAGTGCTAGACTATAGTAATGCCTGACAAAGTTTAGAAGCATCAAGAAGAGGAAAGATGTCAAAGATAAGTTCTTTTTGCTATGCTAGCCAATTCTAGAACCTCAATTTTTCTGCAGCAGTGAGCATGACTAGCCTTAAATCTGTTCCAACCCAAGATGGTCGCTTTCCAGTGTTACTTGTCTGAAGTTCCCAATTCAAGACGGTTGTTGGAAATTTGCTGTTTCGGCAGGGTAGCCCCAGATTTTTTGCTTTTTTGCTGAATCTTGGTTTTGCTGGGTATAAATCTCTACTTTACCCCTGCTAACCAGTGATTAAACACATGTGCTCCTCCTTTCAACATGGTAACATTGGTATACTCCTTATTGGTACATTTATTTACACATAAGTCCTTAGTATATTTTACCATGTGTAGCCAGGGCCAGTACATCAAATGCTATCAGTGGGCTGCATCACTCATTGGGCCACCCACTGCAGTAGCACTGTAAAACCTGGCTTCAGGCCTACCATTGTAGCCTGGCTGTGACGTTTTAAACTTGCAAATTTAACCTGTCAAAATAACCCCTTTTGCCTGAGCCTTCCTTTTAAATATTAATAAGTCACCACTAAGTAGCTCTTGTTTCCCATAAGACAGGGTGCATGGTATTTCAAAGTAGGATATGTAAATATTTAATGTTATACATGTCCTTACAGTGAAAAGGCCCGAAAAGCTATTTTCACTGTAGCAGGGTAAGATGTTTAATAGAAAAGCATTGAGATACATTATTAAGTTCAATAATTGTTATCTCTGGCTAGGAAACAGCTACAAATAAAATTTCTGGAATGTTCAAAATATTTATTACAAGCCCCTTTTACTGCTAAAGTTAGATTTGTAATAAATATTTGGGAAAGGGGACTTTTAGGAAGTTAGCTTTGGTCTGTCTATAGTCCCTGGAAGTTAAACCTGCTTTCTGCTGTCCAACTTCTGCCAACCAGTAATTAGCATGGGAATAGGCATGAATGAGGAGTGAACCTGATCCCATAGTAAACAATAGGCTGACCTAAATTGGTAGAGATGGCCCAACTGGATGTTAGTGTTAGATGTGGGAGGATACTAGGATTACCATAGTACCCATGGTGCACTTGGTAAAACGCAACTGTCCTCCCATTAATGATTAAACCCTCCGCTGACCCTTCAATGTTTACCAACTACAGACTGATCTCCTTGCTACCATTCCTGGCCAAAGTCTTAGAGAAAATCACCGGGGGACCCCTCACCAAATACCTCAACAACCACCAACTCCTCAATACCAATCAGTCTGGTTTCAGATCCAACAACAGTACGGAAATTGCCCTCATCGTTGCCATAGATTAAAGCTGCATGACTCTGGATGGGGGACTCATGGCGGCCTTCATCCTCCTGGACTTCTCCACAACATTTGGCTTGATTTCCCACACCATCTGTATCCAACATCTACATGACATCGGAATCCAAGGACATGTATTCCAATTGATGTGCTCCTTCTTGACTGAAAGCATGGCACGGTACTCCTCAGATACCCGCAACCTCATCTGTGGAATTCTGCAAGGTTTCTTCTTGAGCCCGACCCTCTTCAATGCATACATGATCCCTCTAGCCAGCATCATCCGCTTTCACAACATCAAAGTCCTCTCCTATGCTGATAATACACCACTCATTCTCTCCTTAACAGACAAGACACCCACTACCTGGATCAAATTCAATGCCAGCATGACTGAAATCGGTTACTGGATGAAGACCAACTGTGTGAGGCAGGACTGAACCTTTGATCTTCGGGAAGGGCCCTTCACTATGGGACTCCACCTGCTAGCCAACAGAGCTTGGGCTGATATCCACACCATCACCCATGCCAAGAACCTTTGGATCGTCACTGATGGCAAACTTGACAGGACAGCCTAAGTCGACGCCATTGTTGCCTCATGCTTCCATACCACGAAGATGCTGAGGAAGATTTTCAAATGGCTCACAATTAGCACTTAAAATACACCCTCGTCACAATCACCCTGGACTACAGGATTATCCTTTATATCGGATCAACAAAAAACTCACCAGAACTCTGCAGACCATTCATAAATTGGCAGCCACAATCGCTCTCAACCTCTCATGCTGCACTCATATCAGACCACACCTGAAGGAGCTCCATTTACACAAATGATCACAATTCAAACTCCTCACCCACACTTTCAATGCACTACATTACACTGGCCCCACATACCTCAAAAATTGTATCTGCTTTCACAAACCTTCCAGACACCTCAGCTCGCCCGACTCCTACTTGCACTTATTGGTGTGGCTCACTAGGAAAAGAAAAGAAAAGACAAATATTTTTCATACGAGGTAAGACAGGATAACTGTCAATATGTCTAACAACTTATGTCTCCAACTTTTTTTTTTTTTTTTTTTTTTTTTCACCACGTTTGGGAGTTGGAGACATAAGTTGTTAGACATATTGACAGTTATCCTGTCTTACCTCGTATGAAAAATATTTGTCTTTTCTTTTCTTTTCCTAGTGAGCCACACCAATAAGTAGCATAGATGATACAATCACTTGCTTTAAAGATTGTCTAAAATGTATGACAACCGCTATGGATATATGAACCACTCGCTCACATTGTGAACAGGTCTTTTTTGTACACAGTTCATTGAGTGGGGGATGACCTGTTCTCTGCCCCTTCAGCTCCTTATTGTAGATTGGATAGATTAACACCTGCTCAGTACCAGGGTACCATACTGGGTGATAGTGTGCTCCACAAATCAGCATAACATAACGATCTCCACACAAACCCCAACAGTCTGAGTCCAAGTTGAGTGTGGCCGAAGAATTTGGATTTCTTGAAAATGCCTAAAGTGGATAGGGTTAGCCCCGGTAACCTTTACCCCCTTTGGCAAAGGCGGCCCCAGGGACCATTCCTACCCACTACCTTGTGCCAGGCATAAATGTGATCTCTCCAGGCACCCACTTCAGAATGCTCCTGGGTCTGAGGAAGATCAAAAGATGACCAAATCTGAACCAGACCTGCTCTCTCTCGTGTACCCAGGACAAAGAAGTGAACTTCAACGGTCATAAGGCTGACCTCCAATCTAAAGTGATACAACAATTTCCAAAAGGCCTTTCCTGCAATTACCCAGCTGATCAGTTTCAACTGGATCTGGTCTGGACTCTACCTGACACCCTGTGCATCTCCAAATGCCTCCCTTGTGGTCCTAGGGGGGTTTAGAAGTGGTGGATTGGGATTTACAGGGCCAAAGTCAGAAGGTAAAATCTTTTTTCCAAGGTGAGCCTCGTTGGTGTATCTGACTCACACTTCATTGTGGTCAGTGTCAAATTGTGCCTAGGCCCTGTTCTACTGTAACCATCAACTATCATCAGCAGGTTGTGCTTCTTGAGGCTGTTTCTACTTGAAAATTTTAAAAAATCATATTATTATTATTATTATTATTATTATTTATTTTTGTAGAGCGCATAGTCACCAAGAGGTATCCCAGCGCTAGGAACCCTAATTCTACAGTTCAGCGAACCCGGGGCAGAGCAAAGGAGGGGGGAGGTGGGGGGGAGGAAGCAAAGGCTCCGAATAATGGGAGGGCTTAAGACCTTAGGGAAAGAGATGAGTCTTTAGCTGCTTCCTGAAGAGCAGGTATTGTGATTCGAGTCGCAGGTCGCGGGGGAGCGAGTTCCAGAGGCGTGCAGCTTGGACCGAGAAACGTCTTCCTCCTGATCGGGCTTTCTTGAATCTGGGGGTGCTGATGAAGTTTTCTGTGTCTGAACGGAGGGGTCTTGTAGTTTTATAGCGGGTGATGAATTTGCTAAGAATAGGGGGGCCTTGATTTTGTAGTGATTTGTGGACTAGGCATAAGGCCTTGAATTTGACTCGCTCCCTTATGGGGAGCCAATGGAGGAGTTTGAGAGCAGGTTTAGCAGAGGTTCTGGCAGGGGTATTTGTGATAACCCGGGCAGCGGTGTTCTGGATTCTCTGAAGCTTGTTGAGGGTCGCTTCCGGAGCGCCCAGATAGATCACGTTGCTGTAATCAAGCCTCGATAGTATTAGGCCTTGGATTAGCAATTTTTGGGAGATGAAGGGTAGGAGGGGCAGGACTTTCCTCAGAGATTTCAGGAGACCAAAGCAGGTCCCGGCTACCTTCTTTGCCTGTATAGTGAATGAGAGGTCAGTGTCAATCCACACACCCAGACTTTTTACCTCCGGTTTCCCCTTATTGGATGACTGCCATCTTAGTGTCATTTTGTTTATAACATATTACTCTATTCTTCTAGGTCATTTGGGGATGTATTTTATTTGCATTTTGACGTGATTTACTTTACACATTGCCTCTCATTTAAGCCTATCTGCTCTATGCCATGGCAAAAAGGAGGTTGAGCTCAGATTAACTTAGTGGTTTTAAGGGTTCACACTAACAAAGATTTTGATTGCTACTTGAGGTGGATACTTATGCCCGCAACTAATTTCTATGATGTAATTTAATTTTCTGTGATCTCCTTGTATATAAGATTGGTCAGCGAAAGGATGCGTTCCAGCTCATTAGCTACCCTATTTTTCATTGTGTTCATCAACCTGCTTGTTTCATTTCTGTCCCTGGTTTTTGCCTCCTTTTGCAGTGTCCGGATTCTTGTTGGGTTATTTTTATTGTGTTTTACATCATAACAATAATGACATTAAACATGTCCCCTTTCCCATTCTACAATTCCACGGAAGCGTGTCATTCATACAGATTTTTCCCAAATGCGATACAGTATTCAAGAGCATTATTCTGGATGCAGATAGCAAAGTCTAACAGTAACAGAAGCAGCATCATAGGACAGCCTAGAATCAGGAGAATCTCAAAGTTCAATGGTGACATTATCCGGTGTCTGTGTTGAGGTATCAATATTTGCTGGAGATTAATCTCCGCCAATTCCCTAATCATCCTGCCATCTCGGCTTTGCTCAGTCCCAACTAATTAACGCCATACCCAAATATTTGTAATTGGTTAAGTGAAATGGAATTTTCAAGAAAAAAAGTTTACTGGATGCGTGGAACACAGACTCCATATCCATAGAACGCCTTTCCAATGCAGAGTAAAGCAAAGCAGTGACTTGCGCTGGGTGCGTTACTCTAGATTTACTAAGCCATGCAGAGCCATTCAAGGTGACTTTGAGTGGCTTAGCAAATCTGAACTAAGGGCTTGCCTTGTCTTGCATCTCAATGCATGGTGCACGGGCAGCGCAAGCCCTTAGTACATCTGGGTCCAATCTGACACACTTCCACTCCAGTGCATGCGGTTTGCACAGGCGTTGGGATTTTACAAGGCACTCGTAATCATAATCTTATTTCTCTTTTGTTTCAACCATAGTAGGGGCATATCATCAACGAGGCGATAAAAAACTTATCGCCGCTTTTGCGTCCGTTTTCGGACGAAAAGCGGTGATAATTTTATCGCCTAATTAGCAAGGTCACGCTATCGCGTGAAACCTTGCATTAGCGCCTGTATTCTGAACGCCCAGCTTTGCATCTCTAATAAGATGCAAAGTGGGCGTTCCTGCCCTGACATAACTGGAGAAATGTCGCTAAGCGACATTTCTCCAATTATCAATGGGTACGCTAACCTGCAGAGCGACAAGCAAAGTAGCGATAACCTCTGTTATCGCTACTTTCCTTACGCCTGCTTCAAGACTGACTTAGCCATGATATCCTATGTAAGGTGGATATCATGGCTAAGTATGCCTTGCCCTATCATCAAGCTATCGCCAAACTTTGTGAGAGTATCGCTGGATTTCCAGCGATAATCTCACATTTGGCAGTTAGCACTTGGAATTTTATCGCTTTTGAGATAAGCGTTGCTAATAGCACGCTATCTCAGCAATAGAATTCCACGTTACCCGGCGATAATTATCCTAGCGCTAAGTGCGCTTAGCGATAATTATCGTCGATCCTTGATGATATGCTCCCTAGTGATACAGGGACTTCTCACCAATAAATATTTTCTTAAGACCACGGGTGGGGGCTGGAGCACCCTGCTTGGGAAGGGGACTTAGAGGCACTGAACAGTGTACTCTGCCCACTCACGGTGTACGCTTGGCCACCCATCGAACTGGACTGGCTATTAGTGAATGCCAGAAATGTTATTAATACTAGTAGGCTGTTGCCTGTGACCGCCCCTCTATGTAGCGTGCTTGTATGCTTCAGTAATGATAGCTACACCCCTGCTCCCGTGCAGTCGCTGAGCCAATAGTAAGCTCGACTATGTTTTTGGCTCTGCGTCATCACACAATGTGGATCTCTGCAGCCCATACCATGGTCCTGGTGCGAGCAAGGAGGATACACATAAAAACTTCACCATCAACAGTAACTCCATAAAACACTCACCTGTGTAGCATAAGCTGCTGTGACACCCCTCCTCCGTAACCACTAGTGCATACTATTTGACAAATTGCTCAATGAGCAGCAATACGCTAGAATTCTGTCAAGGCCAACTCTGCCTTCCATCCTTCTAAGGTCGGTAAGCTAAATACCACTGTATTAAGCACAGCAGAAATGCGGTGTGAAGTGCTGTATAAAAAGAGCCCCCTTCTTGTTATTGCATTCGTAAAGCACTGCTACACCTAGAATGTCTCCTGGTGCTAGACAATATGTAGTAATATATATCATATTATTCACCTACACTTCTTCCTGAAGCGAAAAAGCGAGGTTTGAAGGCTAACCGCTACATGAGGATTTACTGAAAGCTGGAACCTTGAGAAGATGATTAAGAGAGGCCGTGAAGGATGGTATCTGCTGCTTTTTGCAGTAAGAAAGTATTTATGGACCAGAGATTCTTAAAAGGAGCTCTTTCCTCGCTAGCAGCCAGTGTAGCTGAGTTAGGATGGAGTTTGCACTGGCGGAGCATGAAGAAGCGAGGACCCTAGCTGCCTGGTTTCCAAATATTTGAAAATACTAATGTGTGGATTTGTTTATAGCCAAGTAAAGAGCGTTCCAATGATCCTGGAACCAATGAGGGCAGCATTGGCTGTTCTAATTTATTATCATTTTTATTATTATTTATTATTTTGTTTTTATTAGCCAATGCCACTTTCAAAGTTACTTCCTGACTCAGACACATCTTCAATTTTTTCGAAAAGTAGAAGCACCTCTGCGCGTGCCTAAATTCCAGAGTGAACCTCTCGTTAATGGTCTTTCTTTGCGTATGATTGGGGTTTTTAGTTTGCCATGTACTCCCGCTCCCATACAGTGATTACAGAATTCCCAACAGACATCATGCAGCGACATGCGGTATTTCACCTCACAACCTGGGCTGGGATAAAATTGCCTTCGTCCCCCATCCATTCAGGAAATGGATCCTGGTGATATTCTATATGTTGTGATCCAGGCGTTAATGATTCTCAAGTCTATTTTCGTCCGGAAAACCTAGTGCCAAAGACCCGTCGGACCCCGTGACTGGAACTCCTGCTTCCCGGTCCTTGATGCGTCACTGTCTTAAGGCACGGGAGTCACGCAGAGCGCGTCAGACCCACCCGACTGTCTACAGCAGGAGGGGTTCGGAGGTTCTCGAACTTTCCATTCAACTGACTATAAAGTAGAGGCTTCACTTTTAAGTTAAAAGTTTATTGTTGAAACACCATGACATCAGGGAACGACAGCAGGAAGCAACTTGTACAGGTCTCTCCTCCAGGGAACAAATCATTCCCAAGGCTCCAGAAAGGAATCTGAAACCTTACATGTGAGAGCTCGTGGAGGAAAGGGGTTTAAGTGTAAACAAAAGGAAGGAAAGCATGGCAATATACATAACACATCTTCCCCCGTAAAATAAAACAAAACAAAACAAATTTTAAAAAAACCAGAATACACATGAAATAATAAAACACAATTACAATTGCTCAACAAAACGGCATTACAAATGCTCAACTATGTTGCATACAAAATCTGACATCTATCTAGGCTTGACGCTCACTCTCTTGTTATGCACTTAATTTTCCACAACTGGTTTGCTATTTTGCCTGACATCCTTCCACTCTTCTTCCTTCCTGGTCCGTCAGAAACACCATTACCACTGAAATCTTCCACTACCTGTTCCCCTTCAATACCACATCCTTCCACACAGTATTAAATCTCCTCTGCTGCACCAAACTCTTTCACGCCATCCAGTCTGGGGATGTCCAGATTTTGGCTAACGCCACAGCCATTATCCACATCCACGAGATCTCCATCCACGTCATCAAGAGCAGAGGTAGAAGAGAAGAAGGTCTCCTTATCATTCTTGTATAAATCATAGTTAACTTTAAGGATCGCAATTCTTCTAATATTCCAAACCTTCCCATCACTCATAAGCACCGCATTGCATAACAGTTTGCTGACCCGTAGTGGCTCTGAATACTGACTGTCACCTACCCTTACTTTGCAAGGTTTTTTAACCTTCACCCACATACCCACTTTAATATCCGCTTTACCAGATCCAAACTTACAATCAAAAGTGTAGACGTTTTTCAAGAATACTCTTCGTAACCCTTTTCATGGAAATATCTAAACCCACACCTTTAACCAACGATTCAGGGTTGCATTTGGTCCTAGCAGTGCACCTTTTCATGATTTCAAATGGGGACATCTTTAAAGTCTCATGCACATTTGTCGTAGAGGTCCACACAGTTTTATAGACCTGTAATTCCCATTGTTCACCCTTCATAACAGCAATTTGAATGGTGTTTTCAACACACATTTAAATCTTTTACTCATACCATTACCACTGGGATTGTAAAGTGATGTGGTTCTGTGTCTCACCCCAATCCTCTCAAAATAGTTTTTGACTACATTTGACATGAATTTTACACTGCTGTCACTTATAATTTGAACCGGTAGACCCTCATCCATAAAAACTCTGTCAATAATTTCAACACAGCACCAGAGTCGACTTTGTCTACCACCTTGATAGTTGTCCACCTGGAAAACACATCAATCATGGAGATTATGTACTTAGCCGGAGTACCAATAGGACCAATGATGTCTATGGCTACTGTGTAAGAATAAATGTGGCAGGATGCACTCCTTGTATGACAACCCATCTTGACTTAATACTCATACTTTAGCAATGTGCGTGCTGACAGGCACTGAGTTGTGACCCAACAGCGCTCAAGTAGTATCAAAAATGTATCGAGCGACATTATACTCCATCTGCCTGTCGCACTGCCAAATCGGAAAAAATCCAATCAACTCTGTTGCTCATTTAGAAATCCATTTTTAATCTTTGTTAAATCCATCTGAATCCATCTTTTTCATTACATTTCAACACATTTCTCTTGTCATATGAAAGGCTGCATGTTTCCTCATAGTTTCTGATGCTACAGATATGCCAATCCAGGCGTTTTTCCACAGCACTTGGGTATAAACAGTTAATCCTGGGCAGCCATGTACGTCATTACCCAATGTATTTCAGGCTCATGGGCCCTTCGTCAGGAGTATCTAAAATTGCAATTTAAAACCACTGTTAATATTTATACCAACATCATTTAACCTAAAAGCCTGAGAAATGTGAAATTGAGAAACAGAGGATTGACTATCTGGGATTCAGATTGAATGCATTTTGTCTATCCATGGAAAGAAAACATGAAAAGAGGATTTTTTTTTTAGGATGCTTGAATTGAAAAGGCATTTATTATGCTAAAAAGTATGTCGACGCTTCACATTTTTGCAGTGCTTACATGTCTAAGAAGTATATTGTAGAGACTGATGATTCTGAAAGAGCAGTGGAGAACATCCTGTCTTCTATCTGTCTCATGTTTTAGCAGAGACTGAGCTGAAGAATTCGATTTTAGAATGAGTTAGAGAAGATTTCAGAAAGTTGCTAGCTACGCAGATGACTTGTACTGAGTGGAGTCATTTGTTTATGGGAACTATGAAAAATTTTGAAAATTTGACTGAAGACAGGAATTTACAATATCTAAAGGTTCCCAAGGAAGAACAGTTTTCAGGCTATAAAGGAGGAGACATTCGATCTTATCCTTCAATCCATTTGGGGGTCTACCATTAAGTCTGATGTTCAAGAATATGGAGTTTCTTGTTCCATTTGAGGTAAAAAAAAATCATTACATTTCAGAATGTTTAGGTATTTGCAGCATCTACCTATGGCTCTTCAATCATGACATAGCTCTCTATTGACTTTATAATAGACCTTTCACCATCAGAAGTGATTTGAATTATAATAGGTACAATTCACTTTTTTAAATGGCTTAATTTAGCCTTTGTCTAATCGATCTACAGTTGACAAAATGGCTCAATATTTTTGACAGACATTTTTCATCTTCATGGCTTACCACATACAATAATTTCTGATAGAGAAACCCAATATTGGTTATATTTTTAAACCTCTTCGCAGGTCACTAGGAATGAATACTCTATTTCTCCAGAATGATCAGTCACAGTATAAAGGGCATTCAATCAAAAAGGAGCCACAGAGGGAAAACGTGCCAGAACGCCCTCCAAACAACAATAGTTTCAACACAAAAAGTACTGGCACACTATAGCAAACATTTGTTTTTGTTCTGGAATGAGTGGAGGAAGTGTATTTTATCACTAACCACCCATGCTCATTATATTATATAGAATCACCCCATCCAGAATGCTACAAATTAAAAATTGTAAAAGTCAGTATAGTCAAAGTGAAGCAACAGAGTGAAAGAGATTGTGAAGTCAGTCCACAGATAGAAAAACTCTACACAAACCCTCAAATAATGAAGAAGTGAAAAATGTGTAGAGAGAGAGAGAGTACCTCACGTGCGCACCACCAGAGGAGCTCCTGGTTGGTTCTCACCAGCTTGCACACGTCAATTTCATCATTGGTAACTCTCTCTCAAGAAAAAAAGTGTGTAGTGTCCAGTGAGACAACATATAACACAGGACAGTGTAATGTGAAAACAAAAAAGACACATAAACTGTGCGAACAAGGACAGGAAAAAATGGGGAGGGGTAATAGACTCTCAAGTAATTATTTATTCTGGTTAGGAGTCTATCCCTATATTTAAAAACACAGCATGTTGCATACCTTAATAATGACGGCCAACATGTTTCATTGCCAGTTGATTTATGGCAAATTCATCAGGGCAAGAAGGAGTCAAAGATCGCCTTCCCTGGACACACACCTTTAAAAACGGACTAGTTGGGGCTATGGGCCCACATACCAGCCACCAACCAGTCGCAGGGGCGTTCTAACCTCTTTATTTTCGCCTTCCTGCTCTGCAAAGCACGACCGTAGTTAGTGCCTGCACCCTGTAACTTTACTGCCAGGCGGAAACTCACTATGATAGACCTTTCACCATCAGAAGTGATTTGAATTATAATAGGTACAATTCACTTTTTTAAATGGCTTAATTTAGCCTTTGTCTAATCGATCTACAGTTGACAAAATGGCTCAATATTTTTGACAGACATTTTTCATCTTCATGGCTTACCACATACAATAATTTCTGATAGAGAAACCCAATATTGGTTATATTTTTAAACCTCTTCGCAGGTCACTAGGAATGAATACTCTATTTCTCCAGAATGATCAGTCACAGTATAAAGGGCAACCAGCGCACACTAATTAAAGTTTGGAATAGTATCTTCATTGTTACTGCGATGAATAGATGTCTTATATGACAATAGTTACATTTAATTTTCTGATAAGATTGTGGCTCATAGTGTTGTCAAAGCTTCACCATCTTTCCGTTTGATCGGTTTTCTTCAAGATTTTTCTTGTCCACCTCACATTGATCCATTGATTACAGTAGTAAATGATTACATGAGACATCTGCAGAAATAAACACAATTGGTCTTTGAAATATTAATCCATTCTAAAGTCAAGATGAAGGAATATGCTGATAAGTCTAGAGTGACTTCATCTTCTATTGTGCCTGGTGTTAAGGTTTGAAGAATAGCTTCCCGTTTTCTTCCTGTCCACTCATTAAAAAATGTCTGTGAATTAGAGAATCGGTCACTAGAAGGTCCCTAGCAACCCAACCTGGAGCAAACATAGTAAGCAACGGCAAGGCACAATTTATAGCATTTTACATACAAGTTTCCAATCTATTTACTTTTTCCTCGTGGTCGTCTGTCGAATCCCCTCCCTAACCCGGCCCCACTGCTCTTACCTGCACAGGACACGGCTGCTTCCAATGAAGATCACATGACATCGTAAAAAAAAAGGATTGCAGGTGCCTAATTGCGAGATGAGTAAGGAAGATGATGACCTTCGGTTGCAAAAAAAAAATTCATGTTTTTGGCTGCACAAGCTAGTGAACACTTTATGCTCTCAAAAGACAATATGTTAAAGGGAGGTTCGAAAAGCCAGAGGCAGGCACTTCCTTTAGACATGATTATCATGAGCAAGAAATCACAGCTGCAACAGTAAGACTTACACTAAGGCAATAACATGTGCTTAACAATCTCTCCTTTTTGCACTATGTATTAGCACATCAATGAACATCAAATGATACACTTTCAGTTCAATATCAGACTTGAAATATTATAAAATATCATAATCAGAATTAGAATCCAGGTTATCCTGATTATTCAGTTGTTCAATGGGTAACATGGAAAGTTATCTTTGCATTTGGTTATACTGTGGATGGAGGTAATACTGAATAATGCAAATCAACATAAGGGCAACAAAGATGACCAACACCATTTCAAGAATCTTCATTCCCCAATGTCCAATCGAAACATTTTAACCCAGGAAGAGAGAATCTACCCTTCGGTACCCATCCAGTCGTTTATCTTTTGTAAGTGTATTTGATTAGTCTGTTCATGTGTGCCTTGAGAAACATTTGATATGAAAGTAAAACAATCAGCACCTATAATTGCACAAACTGCACCTTTGTCAGTCAGGACTAAAGCACTAAACTAAGACCTACCCTCCTCTCCAAATCACAGTTCGTTGGGCGTCCAATTTTGTAGAGATTATGGTAATTGAAGTCAAGTTCGCTATCTCCACAAAAACCTTGGCCACTTGTTGAATTTCATAGATAGTCTTATGACATAACTGCAGAACAGAATAGCAAAGAAGTGAGCAGTCTCAGAAGTTTCTCTTGGCAGTATTTTACCATGAGGATTCAGTTTGGCTGGACTTTGTCTTATGCCAGGTACAACATAAGCAGGGTAACAGAATGTATACCAGTTATTTGGTAGCCAAGCATAGACTTGGTTACTGCAAACTGAAAAATTATCCTGGTAGATCACAGGTGTGGCTAGGGGCGAAGAGTACTGCTCATGGGAGCTAAAGATAATAAAGGGGATAGCTCGGAATTAGCCCAGGGAGGTTAGGGAAAGTCACATTAACTACAACCTACAAAGACATTGCCATTTTGAATTTTGCAGCTAAGTTCATAAGCAGTGCTGGCAAGAGGACCTGCAGAGGGTGAGATTTACTGGTGAAAAAACTGGATGTCTCTAGCTTTAAAGGGGATACGGACAGGGACAATCCAAGTAATAGTTCCCTTGCATGTAAAGTTCAATGCACTGTTCGTCTTCATCCAGGGGCGCTTGGAATGCGCTTCCCCTTTCACTCCGCACTGTCGAAGACATTGGGGTTTTTAAAAAACTGTTAAAAACGCATCTCTTTTCTTAAGACTTGGTTATATTGTGTCTTCTCTCTGGCCGCGCCGGGACACTCCTCGGAGTAGCTGCGCGCGTAATAAATGTACTTAACATAACATAACATAACTACCCCTTGAATCAGTAGGTAGGTGGCCAGAAAACCAGCATGAAGAGATGAGACTCTGCATGGACTGCTCCAGGAAATACAGAAAGTTGCTGTTATAAAAGAGTGAGTGTAGGTTTCAGAAGTGGGCAGCAGGCTTGGTGTTTTTGATTTCTTCACACATGCCACTTGGACCTTCCTTAGTCATGGGGTAAGCCAAAAAAACACAAGGCTCGCAGTGAAGAGGACCAGCTAGACCCATCAATGAATCAGGTAGCTGGAAGTTACCCACTTCTGGGGTCACAGGCCATAGCCCTGGGCAGGGGGAAGAGTTGTGTCACAATGGTGCCTATCAGGCTGAGCAGAAGTAACAGAAATACTTTTGTGTGTCGGAGCAGAGGCACAGTGATCCACGACAGCAGTAGCGGTATGTGCAGCAGCAGTAGGACCCCCTCAGGTTATATGAACAGGAGTAGCTTGGTTGATAGGCCCATTGTCTCTTGGTGTGATGCATGAATCCAAGCAGGCAGTCCATGGCACTTTACCACAAGGTTTGTGGTGAGCAGAATCTGGAAGGTCCATCACCAACGCGGTTGGAGTGCTGATGACCTCTGGTGAATTTCTATATGCATACAGTCGCCAGGTCATGAATGGCTTCAGTTCGGCAGGTAGGAAGTGCACCATGAACTTGAGAATGTAAGCTGTTGATAGAGCGACTTAGTTGTTTGCAACATTTCATTGTAACATCATCATTTGATTGCAAAGCTTGAGACATTGGAGGGGTAGAAGGAAGTATGATTGGGTGTCCCATTATAATTTTGTAGGGGGTCAGTTTAGCTTTTTGATTAGGAGTGTCTCAAATTGACCAAAATGCCAATGGTAGAGCATCAGGCCACGTAAGCCCTGTTTCCCCTACAAATCATAGCTATCTTATTAGTTCTTTTTAACCCTTCTACTCTCCCTGAAGACTCTGGGTAATAAACACAATGGTAGAGTTTTTTGATTCATGCAAGTGGATGGGCAGCGGGGTGATTTTGACACCCTTCCCAATGTTGTGGGCTTGGGAAGTGGCACAAGAATGACAATACTGTTGGGCAATAGAAGTGAAGTGAAAAAAGGAGCAAATCAGTGCATACCGGCGCCACGAATCATGTCATCTCCACTAATCAATTCCTTCTCCTCTAAGGAGCCAAAATGTGAAAGAGAAGCTTGAGATGAGAGCTTCATTTAAGCGTGGTTAGTATGTGCAAGAAAACATGGATAGAGCAGTTACTGTTATGTTAAAACAATATCTCATAGTCATGCCAGTCAGGTTTTGGCCACAACATTGTGGTCCTTATCATTAGTCATCAGGCAAATGCTGTGACTTTTTGACTGAAGTTGCCTCTCCACTGGAAAATACATCCTGTTCTTCATGCTTTGCAAGTGAAACCATATGCTTCTGATCTATATAATTATCTACTTTCAGAACCACCACCAAATATGGGGCAAGGTCAGTTGAAAAATAAGGTTCAAGAAATCTGTCATTCCCAAAACGTTTGAGGGTGTCATAAATGTTTGTTACATTGAAAATGTTATACATGTAGTTAATGCTCTTGGGAAGATGCTTCTTCAGTCCAAGCTTCCTTGTCGGTTCGTTGTTTTTTCAGCAGCACCCTGATAATTTCGGGCCTTCAGAAGGGAGCGTAATGTTACACCTGCATAACTGACACAACAGAGGGGCAGCATGCTCACTTGGCTTTGTACCCATTGAGGAGCAGACAATTACTTTTAGGTCCTCAAGCTTTACCCACAGTGAGCAGTTTTCTTTCATTCTACTCACCCAACGTTCGTGTTTCCGTGGCTGCAGTCAACCGGAGCATTGATCTGCTAATCGTTTGGAGTGCTAGACTATAGTAATGCCTGAAAAAGTTTAGAAGCATCAAGAAGAGGAAAGATGTCAAAGATAAGTTCTTTTTGCTATGCTAGCCAATTCTAGAACCTCAATTTTTCTGCAGCAGTGAGCATGACTAGCCTTAAATCTGTTCCTACCCAAGATGGTCGCTTTCCAGTGTTACTTGTCTGAAGTTCCCAATTCAAGACAGTTGTTGGAAATTTGCAGTTTCGGCAGGGTAACCCCAGATTTTTTGCTTTTTTGCTGAATCTTGGTTTTTCTGGTTATAAATCTCTACTTTACCCCTGCTAACCAGTGATTAAACACATGTGCTCCTCCTTTCAACATGGTAACATTGGTATACTCCTTATTGGTACATTTAATTTACACATAAGTCCTTAGTATATTTTACCATGTGTAGCCAGGGCCAGTACATCAAATGCTATCAGTGGGCTGCATCACTCATTGGGCCACCCACTGCAGTAGCACTGTAAAACCTGGCTTCAGGCCTACCATTCTAACCTGGCTGTGACGTTTTAAACTTGCAAATTTAACCTGTCAAAATAACCCCTTTTGCCTGAGCCTTCCTTTTAAATATTAATAAGTCACCCCTAAGTAGCTCTTGTTTCCCATAAGACAGGGTGCATGGTATTTCAAAGTAGGATATGTAAATATTTAATGTTAAACATGTCCTTACAGTGAAAAGGCCCGAAAAGCTATTTTCACTGTAGCAGGGTAAGCTGTTTAATAGAAAAGCATTGAGATACATTATTAAGTTCAATAATTGTTATCTCTGGCTGGGAAACGGCTACAAATAACATTTCTGGAATGTTCAAAATATTTAATACAAGCCCCTTTTACTGCTAAAGTTAGATTTGTAATAAATATTTGGGAAAGGGGACTTTTAGGAAGTTAACTTTGGTCTGTCTAAAGTCCCTGGAAGTTAAACCTGCTTTTTGCTGTCCAACTTCTGCCAACCAGTAATTAGCATGTGAATAGGCATGAATGAGGAGTGAACCTGATCCCAGAGTAAATAATAGGCTGACCTAAATGGGTAGAGATGGCCTAACTGGATGTTAGTGTTAGATGTGGGAGGATACTAGGATTACCATAGTACCCATGGTGCACTTGGTAAAACGCAACTGTCCTCCCATTACTGATTAAACCCTCCGTTGACCCTTCAATGTTCACCAACTACAGACTGATCTCCTTGCTACCATTCCTGGCCAAAGTCTTAGAGAAAATCACCGGGGGACCCCTCACCGAATACCTCAACAACCACCAACTCCTCAATACCAATCAGTCTGGTTTCAGATCCAACAACAGTACGGAAATTGCCCTCATCGTTGCCATAGATTAAAACTGCATGACTCTGGATGGGGGACTCATGGCGGCCCTCATCCTCCTGGACTTCTCCACATTTGGCTTGATTTCCCACACCATCTGTATCCAACATCTACATGACATTGGAACCCAAGGACATGTATTCCAATTGATGTGCTCCTTCTTGACTGAAAGCATGGCACAGTACTCCTCAGATACCCGCAACCTCATCTGTGGAATTCTGCAAGGTTTTTTCTTGAGCCCGACCCTCTTCAATGGCATACATGATCCCTCTAGCCAGCATCATCCGCTTTCACAACATCAAAGTCCTCTCCTATGCTGATAATACGCCACTCATTCTCTCCTTAACAGACAAGACACCCACTACCTGGATCAAATTCAATGCCAGCATGACTGAAATCGGTTACTGGATGAAGACCAACTGTGTGAGGCAGGACTGAACCTTTGATCTTCGGGAAGGGCCCTTCACTATGGGACTCCACCTGCTAGCCAACAGAGCTTGGGCTGATATCCACACCATCACCCATGCCAAGAACCTTTGGATCGTCACTGATGGCAAACTTGACAGGACAGCCTAAGTCGACGCCATTGTTGCCTCATGCTTCCATACCACGAAGATGCTGAGGAAGATTTTCAAATGGCTCCCAATTAGCACTTGAAAATACACCCTCGTCACAATCACCCTGGACTACAGGATTATCCTTTATACCGGATCAACAAAAAACTCACCAGAACTCTGCAGACCATTCATAAATTGGCAGCCACAATCGCTCTAAACCTCTCATGCTGCACTTATATCAGACCACACCTGAAGGAGCTCCATTTACACAAATGATCACAATTCAAACTCCTCACCCACACTTTCAATGCACTACATTACACTGGCCCCACATACCTCAAGAATTGTATCTGCTTTCACAAACCTTCCAGATACCTCAGCTCGCCCGACTCCTACTTGCACACATCCCACATATCCAGAAAGCTTTCTCCTACATCGCTCCTAAAGCATGGAATGACCTGCCGCTACACATACACGTCTCCTCCTCCTCACTTCTTTAATTCTGCAAGAAGCTGGCAACCATGCATTTCAAGTAGCCCCACTAGGCCCTAGGTTTGGATAGATTAACACCTGCTCAGTACCAGGGTACCATACTGGTTGATAGTGTGCTCCACAAATCAGCATAACATAACGATCTCCACACAAACCCCAACCGTCGGAGTCCAAGTTGAGTGTGGCCGAAGAATTTGGATTTCTTGAAAATGCCTAAAGTGGTTAGGGTTAGCCCCGGTAACCTTTACCCCCTTTGGCAAAGGCGGCCCCAGGGACCATTCCTACCCACTACCTTGTGCCAGGCATAAATGTGATCTCTCCAGGCACCCACTTCAGAATGCTCCTGGGCCTGAGGAAGATCAAAAGATGACCAAATCTGAACCAGACCTGCTCTCTCTCGTGTACCCAGGACAAAGAAGTGAACTTCAACGGTCATAAGGCTGACCTCCAATCTAAAGCGATACAACAATCTCCAAAAGGCCTTTCCTGCAACTACCCAGCAGATCAGTTTCAACTGGATCTGGACTGGACTCTACCTGACACCCTGTGCATCTCCAAATGCCTCCCTTGAGGTCCTAGGGGGGGTTTAGAAGTGGTGGATTGGGATTTACAGGGCCAAAGTCAGAAGGTAAAATCTTTTTTCCAAGGTGAGCCTCGTTGGTGTATCTGACTCACACTTCATTGTGGTCAGTGTCAAATTGTGCCTAGGCCCTGTTCTACTGTAACCATCAACTATCATCAGCAGGTTGTGCTTCTTGAGGCTGTTTCTACTTGAAAGTTTAAAAAAATCATTGTGAGAAGTTGGCCTGATGTATGATGTCACTAGTTATAGTGTACACCTTATATCAGTCCAAATACCCTTATGGTGATTGGTTGTAAAGTCAACCTTATAGACCAGCTATCCTAGTGGTAGCATGGACAAGAGCAGTCTTAGGCTAAACTCTGAATGGCATGTGAAGCCAGCTGTGATACCATATATAATCCCTTGAATACCAAATGAAAGGACACCACAACAGATATATATATAAAATAAAGTGTATTTATTCTAAGCAAACCCTCAGCACTCTTTATGAGTTTAGAGGTAAGTACAACACAGTCTTATTAATGCATACAGTAAGTCACACAGGTAAGTAATACAGTTAGGCCCTAGGGGCCACGCAAACCATATACTAAAGAAGTGGTATAAGAACCACTGTCACGGAAATAGAATAGGCCTAGGCCTAGGGAATCGCTGGGGCTACACTACACTAGCGTTAGTTAGGAAGTGGGAGGCCCACGGGATTCGTGTGCAGAGTGGAAACACTCACGCGTAATGCGTAAAAGTCAATAGCAATATTACAGTTTAGAAATAGATAGATTTAGGACACTTCCGGAGTAGCTAGGAAGTTGAGACTTGAAAACTAGACACTAGGATAGTCACTATCCTGATGAGCACCGGAGTACCCAAGTTACCTAGCCCACAGGCTGCGGGTGCATAGGGGTGAAGATGCGTCGTTTTCGTCGTCGACTCCTATGGATGCCTGAAGAAAGATGCTGACAGGCAGTCAGGAGAGAGTGTCCGGTGGATCCCAAGCCTGGGATCAAGAAGAGAAGAAACCTGCAAGCAGAGGGGACAGAGTCAAGGTCACTAGCCAGTGACCACGTGGAACCAGGAAGGAACCAGGCGATGTCGTGAAGAGTTGCAGGTGAAGGTGAAGCTTGTCGCTGCAGCCAGGAGGACCAGGAAGCGTCGAGGACGACCAGGACCAGGAGGCGAGCTGTCCCACGAAGGCTCTTGCTGTCGGCGGCGTCGAAGTTGGACTAGGACTCACCAAGCCTTGGCAAGCGGAACCCACGAAGAACAAGGGACTTGCTTCTGGTGCAGACCAGGAAGGTCTGGGGTGCTCCTTCTTTGCAGAGAAGCGGGAGCCAGTCTGGAGGAGCCAAACCAGCGCAGAAGATTTCAGGGAGCGTCGTCACAAAGGCCACTAGCCAGCGGGCAAGCAACCGGACAGACGCGGCAAGCAGGAAAATGCTGAAGGGCCCCACGCAGGACTCGTGGAGTGTGGGGGGCTGGTCTTCGGTGCAGATGGTGCTTGGGGTTGGGGCTTCTCAATCCCCGGTGCACAACTTCGAGGGTACCTCAGAAGCTGCGCTGTAAGTTACTAGCCACTTTTCCCAGGTAGCCGGTCCCACGTCGCTCGTCGCCTCCACGGATCTCAGCTCTGCTGCAGATGTGGATGAGGGTCGGAGAAGTCTGGAAATCAAGGCTCTGGTCGGGCTCTGCAATCGGTTCCTCGTCGAACGTTTCACAAAGCAAAGGGTAGTCACTTGATGGTGCCTGTTTGCACAGGGTAGCCACTCCTTGGCTACAAGGGAGATTCTTCAGTCTTCTTCTTTCGTCGAATGTCGAAGGTCCAGAGTTTCTGTTCAGTTTTGCAGGTTCAGGATAATCTAAAGTCTTGAGGCCCAACTCCCACTCTTATACTAATCTGGGGGGCTGGGATACCTGCTAGGTCACGCCTTATGGGTGGGACCTGGGAGGGGGTGGTTACACCCACTTCCCTTTGTCCAGTTTCGCGCCAGAGCTGGGGCTGGAGTGCCCCAGCGCCGGTTTGAACTGGACTATGCAAGGAACACCTTGTGTGCCCCAGGCATGTCTCATTCCTTTCAGCCCACCCTGCCCCAATACACTAAAGGCTGTCTGGGGAGGTGCTAGCACCTCCCCAAGCAGGAAACCTATTGTCCAGGCCTCCCTGATTGGGATCACTCCCAGCAGCAGGAGGTCAGACTTGTGTCGTGGCAGCAGCATCCATTTTGTGATGCTGAGGCTTTGGTCAGAGGCTAACAGTTGAAGTATGATTTTAACATGTCTTTCCCTCTAGAAGGGGGGAATAATATTCTCATGTCCAGAAATGGCATGGGGGTATTATTCCCGAGTGTTAGACACCTTACACGACATGTTTTGATAAAGCCCAACCATAGTTACCATAACCGTCTAAGATTATAAGGCACTTTAAGAGTATATGGTAGGCTATATCATAGAACAGCTATAAGGACAAGGTTCCGAAAGCTGCAGACAGGCTCAGCTCATGCTAGAGCACCATCTCACATGTTACCAAGCACTCTGCCTCCAGGATTGTCAAGGCCTGCCATAGGAGTGACTGATAGGTACACATGTGTCTATATGTAAGTTAGGTATAGGAATACTACACCTAAGCAAGGGGTGATTACACGACCTTGCCCCAGCTGAGTGATCAGCCAGTTGTGTCAAAATGGAAGGCCAGGCCAGGGGTGGCACAATACATGCTGCAGCCCCTGGTAGGCCTAGGGTACACCTATGCCCTGGGTACCTAGGGTACACTGTACAGGGGCCAATAAGGTGATCCTATCCAAATGGGTTATGCACCTAAAGTACATGGAGTCCATTTTACAGAGAGAGCAGACAGCCTGAGACCCTGAATGGCAGGATCTCAGGCCAACTAAGTCGAAAAACCAGCTAGACACTAGGCAAAAAGTTGGGGGTAACCATAGTCAGATATCCACCTTCCTACACAACCCCCCCCCCAAACGAAAGGAGATAAGGCTGGCCTTGACAAGGTAAGCCTCTATTGCCTGAGTGGCCATATAAGGAAGAACCAGCACTGGCATGGTTACCCCCTGTCTCATGGTCCACTAAGCAATCCCTCATCCTAAAGATATCATAGGGTCTCCACCATAGGGAATCTCTACCTTTGGTGTGTCTTTGCAAAGTAAAAGGCTGGTGTTGAGATGGAGTACTGAAGTGAGTGTCCTCAAAGTGAGGCCTCAGCTTCCTCCAATCATCCTCCACCATGGATGCCTTTCTTTCTCTAACTGAGTTGCACTGTGCTCTCAGGGTCAGCCTCTGGCTACCTAAAGCTGGAGGCTGGGTCCCTTTTGTGGGCTTACTGGAGGGACAGGTCAGGTTTGGGGCCCTAAGGTCCCATGTTTGCCTGTGCCCAACAGAATCCCTCTGGGGGAGGTCCCTAACTACCTGTGAAGGGGATCCCTCAGGAATGTTTTTACCCATCACCTGGCTAGGGCAACTAACCAGGCAATCCTCATTCTTTTGAAGGGGGGGTTCTTGTGGACAGGGGCCCTCTTGGGGTCCACTGGCCTCCCTGACCTCTGCAGCCCTGGGCTGACTGAGGCAGGGTAGAGAGAGGCAGGCTACCTGCACCAGACTGGGTCCCACCTTGGAAGGGGCCACTGACATCAGAGGCTCTGCCAGGCCAGGCCTGGCTACCTCTGGGGCAGTTCCTTCACAAGGGGTGAGGTCAGATCCCTGAGGAGGCTGACCTTTTCCTAATGTCTGGGGAGAGGGAGACTTTTCTTCCTCCCCACTACTCTCTGTTTGTGTGGAGTGATCCATAGTTTCAGGCTTCACTACACCTATATCAGTCTGAGTGTGGGCTGAGACCATTACAGCCTTGCCAACCTTTTCAGGAAGGCACTCAGTTTGTGTTTGAGCTGTGACTGTCACAGCTCTGCCAATTTCTACAGGGAAGTCTGTCTGTGCCTGGGCTGTGGCTACCACTGCCCTTCCAACCTTTTCAGGGAGGAAAGCTACTTGGACAGGGGTTGTGACTGGCACAACCCCACTACCCTTTTTGGAAAGGCCTACCATTTTGGAATGGGTGTCTTGTTCAACTTCAGCCCAAGCTGAGAGTTCTAAGTCATTCCCCAGCAGGCAGTCCACAGGCAAGGTTGGAGACACTGCCACCCTTTTAGGGCCAGTGACCCCTCCCCAGCTGAGACATACCTCTGCCATGGGATGACTGTTCTGTTTGCCATCAATGTTAGTTACCTGGTATGAGAAACCGGGCAAAAGCTGCTCAGAGGGAACTAGCCTATGGGCCACCATAGTGATGCTAGCTCCAGTGTCTCTGTAGGCCTCAGCTTTTCTACCATTGATGTAGGGTTCCTGTCTGTACCTACCCAAAGTGTTGGGACAGGCAGTGAAGTTGGCAAACCCCATGCCACCATCACAGACAAGAGTAGCTGCTGTAGGGGAATTGGCTAAGCCAGGATCCCCCTGTGTTCCCCAAGAAAACCCAACCAAATTTTTGGGGGCACTCCCACCACCTGGGGGATTACTGCTGACAGTAATAGGTGGTGTGACAGGAGTAGTTGGAGGAACAGTTTTGTTTTTAGCCTGTGGACAACTGCTGTCAGTTTTCCAATGCCCAGGTGTTTTACACACATGGCAGTAAGGCTTTTTAACTGTGGTAGAGGAGGGAGCTTGGGACCCACCACCCTGTGTGGAGTTTTGGGGCCCTGAGAAAGATTTCTCTTTTGCTTTATCCCCACCCTTCTCTTGAGGCTTGGTGGTATCTTTCTTTTGGTCACCACCCTGATTTTTAGGCCTAATCCTGGTCCTGACCCATTTATCTGCCCTCTTTCCCAATTCTTGGGGAGAGGTCAAATCTGAGTCTACCAGGTGTTGATGGAGAAGCTGGTTCTGACAATTACTAAGGATCTGCTCCCTCATAATCAAGTTGTACAATCCTGTATAGTCCTGCACCTTGCTGCCAGTTAACCAACCTTCCAAAGCCTTAGTGGCACAATCCACAAAATCAGACCAGTCCTGTGTCTGTGTCTTCTGGGTGTCTCTGAACAACAACCTATATTGCTCAGTGGTTAAGCCAAACCCATCTATCAGAGCACTCTTCAGGACTTTGTAATTGTTTGCATCCTCATCACTGACTGTGAGGAGCTTGTCTCTACCTTTGTCAGAAAAGGAGAGCCACAAGATAGCTGCCCACTGACTTTGGGGTACCTGCTGTACTTTGCAGGCCCTCTCCAAAGCAGTCATCCATTTGTGGATGTCATCCCCATTCTGATATGGGGGGACTATCTTGCTTAGGTTTCTATGGTCATAAGACCTATCCCTATCTCCAGGAATGTTGCTGCCACCAGTGGGTTCTGACCCACACAATTTTTGCTCTCTAGCCAGAGCAAGCTTCTCCTTGGCAAGGGCAATTTCTTCCCTCTGAATCCTCAGATTAGCTTCCCTCATTCTGGCTTTATGCTCCTTTCTCTCAGGGGAAGTCATTCCCCTGTGAGAGGAAGCATTAGAGATGCTAGAAACATGGGAGTGGATGGATTCCCTTGAAGGGGATCTGTCCCTCCTGCTTCTCTGTGAATGTCTACTTGTGGGTCTGTATGGGGGGACCCCATGCAAACTCCCATGTAAACTTAAGTTAGCCTGGCTAAGTCTCCTTACTTGGCTCTGGCTGTCTACCTCCCCATCTGAAGTCCCATCTGACTCATCTGTGGTGGGTAGACCCTTATCTACAGCTATGGCACCATCCCTGGCAGCTCTTTCAGCATCATAGGCCTCCAGAAGCTCCACTAGCTGTCTAAGGGTAGGGTTTGCACCCTGTTTTATTCCTCTGGAGGTACACAATTGTCTCATCTCCTGGAATGTGAATGCATCATACCTAGAGGGAACCTGTCTAGGATTCTCCTCTCCTGAGGGAGCATCAGTGTGATCTCCATCCAGGGGCATGATTCTAGTGAGGGTGTGGTGTGTGCACCTACCTACACTAGTTGTATCTACTAAACCTTTCTAGTAGTTGTAGTCAGGGTGTGTTACTCCCTTCAACCTACAACTACAAAGTCCAGTAGGACTTAAGTATAATAATCTATGTTATATGTACCTAGACAATATCTGTGTGATCTTTCAATTTAGTATCTCAAGATTACAATGGTATTACAACAGCAAGCTCAGATCCCAACCGCTGCCACCAATGTGAGAAGTTGGCCTGATGTATGATGTCACTAGTTATAGTGTACACCTTATATCAGTCCAAATACCCTTATGGTGATTGGTTGTAAAGTCAACCTTATAGACCAGCTATCCTAGTGGTAGCATGGACAAGAGCAGTCTTAGGCTAAACTCTGAATGGCATGTGAAGCCAGCTGTGATACCATATATAATCCCTTGAATACCAAATGAAAGGACACCACAACAGATATATATATAAAATAAAGTGTATTTATTCTAAGCAAACCCTCAGCACTCTTTATGAGTTTAGAGGTAAGTACAACACAGTCTTATTAATGCATACAGTAAGTCACACAGGTAAGTAATACAGTTAGGCCCTAGGGGCCACGCAAACCATATACTAAAGAAGTGGTATAAGAACCACTGTCACGGAAATAGAATAGGCCTAGGCCTAGGGAATCGCTGGGGCTACACTACACTAGCGTTAGTTAGGAAGTGGGAGGCCCACGGGATTCGTGTGCAGAGTGGAAACACTCACGCGTAATGCGTAAAAGTCAATAGCAATATTACAGTTTAGAAATAGATAGATTTAGGACACTTCCGGAGTAGCTAGGAAGTTGAGACTTGAAAACTAGACACTAGGATAGTCACTATCCTGATGAGCACCGGAGTACCCAAGTTACCTAGCCCACAGGCTGCGGGTGCATAGGGGTGAAGATGCGTCGTTTTCGTCGTCGACTCCTATGGATGCCTGAAGAAAGATGCTGACAGGCAGTCAGGAGAGAGTGTCCGGTGGATCCCAAGCCTGGGATCAAGAAGAGAAGAAACCTGCAAGCAGAGGGGACAGAGTCAAGGTCACTAGCCAGTGACCACGTGGAACCAGGAAGGAACCAGGCGATGTCGTGAAGAGTTGCAGGTGAAGGTGAAGCTTGTCGCTGCAGCCAGGAGGACCAGGAAGCGTCGAGGACGACCAGGACCAGGAGGCGAGCTGTCCCACGAAGGCTCTTGCTGTCGGCGGCGTCGAAGTTGGACTAGGACTCACCAAGCCTTGGCAAGCGGAACCCACGAAGAACAAGGGACTTGCTTCTGGTGCAGACCAGGAAGGTCTGGGGTGCTCCTTCTTTGCAGAGAAGCGGGAGCCAGTCTGGAGGAGCCAAACCAGCGCAGAAGATTTCAGGGAGCGTCGTCACAAAGGCCACTAGCCAGCGGGCAAGCAACCGGACAGACGCGGCAAGCAGGAAAATGCTGAAGGGCCCCACGCAGGACTCGTGGAGTGTGGGGGGCTGGTCTTCGGTGCAGATGGTGCTTGGGGTTGGGGCTTCTCAATCCCCGGTGCACAACTTCGAGGGTACCTCAGAAGCTGCGCTGTAAGTTACTAGCCACTTTTCCCAGGTAGCCGGTCCCACGTCGCTCGTCGCCTCCACGGATCTCAGCTCTGCTGCAGATGTGGATGAGGGTCGGAGAAGTCTGGAAATCAAGGCTCTGGTCGGGCTCTGCAATCGGTTCCTCGTCGAACGTTTCACAAAGCAAAGGGTAGTCACTTGATGGTGCCTGTTTGCACAGGGTAGCCACTCCTTGGCTACAAGGGAGATTCTTCAGTCTTCTTCTTTCGTCGAATGTCGAAGGTCCAGAGTTTCTGTTCAGTTTTGCAGGTTCAGGATAATCTAAAGTCTTGAGGCCCAACTCCCACTCTTATACTAATCTGGGGGGCTGGGATACCTGCTAGGTCACGCCTTATGGGTGGGACCTGGGAGGGGGTGGTTACACCCACTTCCCTTTGTCCAGTTTCGCGCCAGAGCTGGGGCTGGAGTGCCCCAGCGCCGGTTTGAACTGGACTATGCAAGGAACACCTTGTGTGCCCCAGGCATGTCTCATTCCTTTCAGCCCACCCTGCCCCAATACACTAAAGGCTGTCTGGGGAGGTGCTAGCACCTCCCCAAGCAGGAAACCTATTGTCCAGGCCTCCCTGATTGGGATCACTCCCAGCAGCAGGAGGTCAGACTTGTGTCGTGGCAGCAGCATCCATTTTGTGATGCTGAGGCTTTGGTCAGAGGCTAACAGTTGAAGTATGATTTTAACATGTCTTTCCCTCTAGAAGGGGGGAATAATATTCTCATGTCCAGAAATGGCATGGGGGTATTATTCCCGAGTGTTAGACACCTTACACGACATGTTTTGATAAAGCCCAACCATAGTTACCATAACCGTCTAAGATTATAAGGCACTTTAAGAGTATATGGTAGGCTATATCATAGAACAGCTATAAGGACAAGGTTCCGAAAGCTGCAGACAGGCTCAGCTCATGCTAGAGCACCATCTCACATGTTACCAAGCACTCTGCCTCCAGGATTGTCAAGGCCTGCCATAGGAGTGACTGATAGGTACACATGTGTCTATATGTAAGTTAGGTATAGGAATACTACACCTAAGCAAGGGGTGATTACACGACCTTGCCCCAGCTGAGTGATCAGCCAGTTGTGTCAAAATGGAAGGCCAGGCCAGGGGTGGCACAATACATGCTGCAGCCCCTGGTAGGCCTAGGGTACACCTATGCCCTGGGTACCTAGGGTACACTGTACAGGGGCCAATAAGGTGATCCTATCCAAATGGGTTATGCACCTAAAGTACATGGAGTCCATTTTACAGAGAGAGCAGACAGCCTGAGACCCTGAATGGCAGGATCTCAGGCCAACTAAGTCGAAAAACCAGCTAGACACTAGGCAAAAGGTTGGGGGTAACCATAGTCAGATATCCACCTTCCTACAATCATATCCTGGTTTCCCCTTATTGGATGACTGCCAACTTAGTGTCATTTTGTTTATAACATATTACTCTATTCTTCTAGGTCATTTGGGGATGTATTTTATTTGCATTTTGACGTGATTTACTTTACACATTGCCTCTCATTTAAGCCTATCTGCTCTATGCCATGGCAACAAGGAGGTTGAGCTCAGATTAACGTAGTGGCTTTAAGGGTTCACCCTAACAAAGATTTTGATTGCTACTTGAGGTGGATACTTATGCCCGCAAATAATTTCTATGATGTAATTTAATTTTCTGTGATCTCCTTGTATATAAGATTCCTCGGTCAGCAAAAGGATGCGTTCGTGCTCATTAGCTACCCTATTTTTCATTGTGTTCATCAACCTGCTTGTTTCATTTCTGTGCCTGGTTTTTGCTTCCTTTTTCAGTGTCCGGATTCTTGTTGGGTTCTTGTTATTGTGTTTTACATCATAACAATAATGACATTAAACATGTCCCCTTTCCCATTCCACAATTCCACGGAAGCGTGTCATTCATACAGATTTTTCCCAAATGCAATACAGTATCCAAGAGCATTATTCTGGATGCAGATAGCAAAGTCTAACAGTAACAGAAGCAGCATCATAGGACAGCCTAGAATCAGTAGAATCTCAAAGTTCAATGGTGACATTATCCAGTGTCTGTGTTGAGGTATCAATATTTGCTGGAGATTAATCTCCCCCAATTCCCTAATCATCCTGCCATCTCGGCTTTGCTCAGTCCCAACTAATTAACGCCATACCCAAATATTTGTAATTGCTTAAGTGAAATGGAATTTTCAAGAAAAAAAGTTTACAAATGTGTTGTAGGCACAAATGCAAGAGGTTGGCTCTGTGATTACATCACAGAACTGAAATGTGCCTTTTATGTACACCTGCAAATTACCATTATCTGTAAAACAATTTCCATTAGGTCTGGCTTGACAGCGCAGCTGTCCCTACACCTTATGTGAGGAACAAAAAAGAGCTTCCAGAGTACTACTGAGAGAGGGGTTTAGACTCCACCGGGTCATATTACCAAGGACTGCGTTAAAATTATCGCCGGTTTAGCGGCTGAAAACTGCCGCTAAAGCGGCGATAATGGGCTTGCTAATATGCCCTGGAGAATTCCAATAGAAGCCAAGGTTCACACCAGAACATGGACTTCTATTGGAATTCTCAAGGGCATACTATCAAGCCCATCAAGCAGTTTTCTGCCGCTAAACCGGCGAAAATTTTTAACGCCGTCCTTGATAATATGCCCCCACCCAGAGGTTGGTTTCCCTAAGTTTAGAATTTGATTAGACTGAAGTTCTGTGCTTCCACTGAAACTAGTTCTTATATTGCACTTTTTGTCCTGTGGCAAAGCTTATAGTCAGTCCTGCAGGACCGAGTTGGTTATGATGGCAAGCCAATGATCGTGGCTATTAGCTACAGTAAAGGCAGTAGGTCTGACTTATTTATTATAAAAAACATGTTAACATTTATCCATGTAAGGGTGGATTCCTAATAGCTTGTATGAAAGACTACAGTGAAGGATTTTGTTTGATGGATTCTCACAGATTACTGTCATAAGCAAGGATTTTGCTGTTTTTTACCCCCCTGTGATAAACGTGGAGATAGAAGATTTGCACTGTGAGAAACCTTGTTAGGCCCTCTCTGAAGATGTAGCTTTTTAATTTGCTAACCTTTGCTAACTGTAATTTTGTATACCTTTGTAATTTATATTTGCATGCATGATGGTTGCCTTGAGGGAAATCTTACGCTCAGTACCAGTGCTTAATTTAAGCCAGTGGTTTACGGTGTTGCACTCGATTGTCAACACGGACATTTAAGACAGACTGCCATATGGTGGCGCTGTTTGTCTTATTTAGTGATGAGCAGAACCACAGTTGTTTATTAAAGTAATGTACATTCAAAATTACTAATACCTGTTGCCCAAGCCATTCTTATAGCTTGGGGGGGGCTGGAATAGTCTGAATTGTCACCCGTTTGGAAGTGTGATTGTTAGTATCTGTGCTGGTACTGTCATTGGCAGCTCTGGCAGGGGCAAGGGGTGGTGTAACTTGCAGTGACCTCCTGATGAGTGTCCTAGCATTTGTTTGTTTTTTACATTTTAAGCACTGCTCAGTACAATAGGCCTGGGTTGCTTGTGGTAGCAAGCCAACAATAAGGAAATGGAATTTGTTATGCCAGATGGCATAGGTCTGCTCTGTTTGTTTTTAAAAATGATGACAAAGTCAGTAGGTCTGGCTTATTTATTGTGAAAAGCATTTTTAAAGCCAATAATCCAATTATTGTTATTACACGATGTCACAACCTGTAGGGAGGTATTTTGTTATATGTCTTATGAATTACCATAGTAAGCAGCAGGTTTGTGTTGGTTATCCACTCTGACAAAAACTGTAGTAGAATAGTAAAAATCATGAGTTAAAGGCAATAGACTTTTAAGGTTGGATTGTTATTATACTGTGGTAAAGCCTGTATAAAGACGATTGGAGATTTGCACTATGTATCCAGTTAGGGGTAACATAGTCCCTGTGCAGGTATTGTGTTACATGGAACCTCACATATTGGTATAGTAGTCAAGGGTGTTGGTGTTCATTAACACTCTCAGAGAAGAAACCAAGGGGATAGATGAGAGAATCCTTGTTAGACCCTCTTAAGAGAGAGATAGAATTTTACTCTTCCAGTTGTAATTTAGAATACTTCTTATTTTATAATTGTATGACTATGTCTGAATGCTGCCTCGTAGGAAAGCTTAAGCTTAATGGAGGAAGCTTGAGTTGGTTTCGGTGACTAGCTAATCATAACAGCTATAGGCCTAAATGGTTCTCTAGTAAAAGGTATTTCAGATGCCAGAGGTCTTATCTGTTTATTATGGCAAGTTACAATAAAGGCAGTAGCCCTGATTTATTATCTCTGTCACATGTATGTTACAGCAAATAAGCCTTTATGGGTTGATTGTTTTGTGCCTTGTTAAACCTGCAGTCAGGTATTTTGTTACATGAAATCTCACAGATTACCTTTGCAGTGAATAATGTTGGTGTTGGTTACCCTCTTTGACAAACTAGGGGTAGAAGATTGTCACTGTAATAGTTCTTGCTAGAAACCCTTCAGAAGGCATTACAGGCATAGCTGACTCTCAGGATCTTTTAGTAAAATAAACATTACATAATACCTGCATCTATATTAATATATATCCACTTAGATGCATAGAAGGCTGTTGGATCAGCTTCCATCCGTGACAGTGTACTGCGGGGTTGATAATGGTTCAGTCCACATCAGTCATTGGTTCGCTCTTGCCCTGGGAATGATGGCATTTCCTGCTCACTAGTGCACATCCACTGGAAAACTATTGTACTTCAGTGTCAGGGCTGGTTGACCAGTTGTTTAGTTTTGAATTTCCTCCTTTTGTAATTGACCTTTCTTTTAGTTGCTTCTCCTCTTTTTATTTTTCTTAAAAGGATACTACAGCTCTCTAGGAAGTGCTAATGGACTGCTCACTTTCTGCTCATTTCATTTGCAGTACGCCGCACCCCACGTGCTCACTCCCTCTAAACCAGGTGACCATTATGAAATGTTGCTGTCTGTGGTGTATCATTCTTTTACCATTCCAACATTCCATAAAGACCAACACATTGTTTCTAACATTGCAGCTATGTTCTGACTTTAAAATAACTGCAGACTATGTGCAATACCACTGTTAGATGGACACCTGCTGCTTTGTTTAGTTCCGTTATTCCAACCATATTTACGCCAGGTGTAGAGCAGCAGCTATTTTATTTTCTACTTGTGTTCTTTTAACCCCTTCGCTGCGGCGTGAATTCCGCCGCAGCGCTGGGGGGGGGTTTGGGGTGAGCGCGGCGCCACCATGCTCATGACGGAACCACGCCATCATGAGTCACGGGCGAGCTGTGCTCATGACGGCGTGGTTCCGTCATGACTCCACCCACTTCCGCTGATCGCCCGCACAGGCGGGGAAACAGCGCCGCGTGGGCGGAGCGGCCGCCAACGGCCGCAGCATGACGGAACCACTCCGTCATGAGCACACGGCGCCCGTGGCTCATGACGGAGTGGTTCCATCAGGAGCATGCAAGGGGTTAATTTATCATGCATAGTTTGTTGAGTTTGTGTGTGTTTTATTGATATTGTCTCAGATGATGAATGCAAGAAGGATTGTTAGATGGATAAATGGATGCATGAGTGCACATTTGAGTGAGAGGGTGCATATATGATGACTTATTGAGTGCTTAAACCCATAAATGACACAAAAGACACTTTCATTAGTAAGCCACGCCTATGCCATTGCCAGTTGTTGTTTCTGTATTGTTTGCCCAGGAAGAGACTGCTTTATGGTTAATTCCTTCCTCCTCACTTCAAATAATTATATTTGGGCGGTGCGACCGCACCGGGCACTAACCTTTTGTGGAGACCTTGTGTTTTCAAGTATATTATGATTTGAAAAGCACCTACTGCTGTGTTCCTGGTCTCCAGCAATCATTATACATGTCAAGATAACCCTGGTGATCAATGTTCTTCCTAGAGAGAGATCTGAATATTGTCTAGTGGAAGTTTTGACTCATGGTAAGGTAGCGCAGTGGGTTAATATGCCTGCTGCAAAGAACATGTACCATGCAAATCACAAAGTGCATATAATGTAAATAGGTCAGTGGGCTACTGTTTTTCTCTGAGAGATCCTTTTGTTACTTGCAGTTTATAAATTTAAATCCAAGCATAGAACAGTGAGCTATTACCTGTTATAAAACAGCTGCATGCAAACTACAAGGTATGGATTAGAGGGTTATGATTTTTTCCCCAGTCTTTCTATTAGTCTAATGTTGGGAAAAGGGTTCATTTGGATAGACATTAATTCTAATTATTAAAGAGAACCCCCAACCATGGTGTTACATTTTAAATTCTGAGTTTGTTCTCCTCTAGACCAAGCACTATTAAACTATACTGTCTATACCAGTATGGATGGCATGTGACTCCTACACTTTATAGTCCTCTGTCTTACGTAACATTTCCTATACACTGATTTACACACCAATGATTGATTGTCTCTGTGTAGTGTGTGTGTTGTGAAGTGCTCTGACACCCTACACTGGTATGGTTGGGGCTATAAAACTAATGTAATGCATCTGAGAGAGAGTGGTTATGGATACTTGAGGGGCACTGTTAAAGGGTGGTAGTGAGGGAATCCGTGACGTAGGTGGTCCCTGGGGGTGTAAACAAACATTGTCGGTTTCTACCACAGTCACACCGTGGTGAGGTATATTCCAGGTGCAGTAAATACCTCCATTTATGAATGTCTGTGGGGAAGAAAGTGGATTATATGTAAATTTGGTGTTTACTGCACTAAATTCTACATGCATAGTATTTTCTACCATTAAAGTTAGCGGAAGAGAGCTGAAGACGGTGAACACCGCAAAACTTTGACTACCAATACCTTCACAAACTGTGGTTTATGCAGGGATTGGAATTTTCCTCCGCACTCATAATCGGGGCCTTAGACGCAGGCGGGGCGAAATTATTAACTCTTTTATAAAAATAAAGCTATATTTATCTTTCTCTGCTGCAAAGGGGATTTGAATAAAGCCAACTGCAACTCTGTAGGGTTTTTTTTTTTTTTACATTTTGATGTATTTGACAAATTATTTCAGCTGGGATCATTTAACTTAAGTAAGCTGACATTAATAGAGGATGTTAGAAAGTTTAATGTAAAATTGGATTGGGGATTGTTTCAGCAAAACTGTTCCCTAAATGCATACCAAGGGCTGGAAACACATTATGAATGAGAGAAAGACTGAACTAATAATAAAGAGCTCGAACTCATGTTATGTCTGAACTCCATCCAGGAAGATTGGAAGGGAACAGCAAGAAATGCAAACGTTTGATTATGTGGCAAAACCCACACCAGCATCATTCATGCAATATGTATTTTAATGTCCGTATTATTTACTACAACGGAGGACAATTTTGAGACTGTCAACTAATAGATCTATTCTTCTATTCCTTTTTTTAAAAAATAAAGGGATGGTAAAACACGAATCCTAATCCCTTCCACTATTATTAAAATAATCAATAGAATGTTTTCCTATACTGGTGGCTATTTGCATTATTACTCAGTTTAAACTACTCATTTAACTGCATGTTAAAATAGTTTTTAATCCAAATTTAGTATTATTTGATTCCATTTACATCAGAATGTTTTATTATGCGTAACACTATTATTGCTCCTTTTACTTTTTTTCTGGGGGGTGGGGGGTGAGGGGATCCCTTTTTCGCCACACCTTCAGACACCCATCTGGGTCTTGTCTGGTCCATTTCCCCCAATAAAAAAATGTATTATGGTTTTCTTTATTTTTTTGTCAAAAGTAAGGGTTTCTTGGTTATGGGCAAACAGTTTCAGATAAGGCGTTACTGGCAGACATTTAATGGGCCAGTAGGGCTGTGGTGGAATCAGTGATATACTCCTGACCCTGCCCTAGCTCTACGTGCCGTCAGTGGCTTTGACCTTCATGGGAATCAGCCAGTTTCCTAACAGACCAGTCCTGTTTTGCTCTTTATGACCCAGTGCGTCATGACATCATTGGGCGTAACTCTCAGGGAGATTATTGACAGCCTCTGAGGCCAAAAGGAAGGGTGAGTGACTCACAAGCAGGTCCCACTACTGGATATTCATTCCATTCACGGTCAGTGGAAGTGGGACGTGGGTCGGGTGAAAGTCCAAAGCCAAGCAGGTACTAGCTGTAAATTAACAGAACTCAGTCACTTCCAGCAACTTAGCAGCTAGTTCACTCCCACCCCAGTGAGGAAGTCCTTACCATTCTCCCATCACGAAAATCATTTTCAATAAACACTTCAGATGGTAGTGTAAAGAAAGCAGATGAAGATTCTGTGGAACAGCTGTAGCCTACAACTGACCACTTCCACCCACCTCAGTTAACTGGAACAGTCAGAGCACAGTTTACAATGGCAAGAATGCAACATCCTCACTAAAGCCTGCGCCTCAAATGCCTGTATCCTAAATCCACTTACTGTTCCTGTTTCATATAAAATGTATCTGTTTCATGCAACACTATCCCAAACTAGGCCATGTGATATAAAAGGTGAATTGATATTCAATAATGATATTCTTGTGATATGGTAATGCTAATGAAACCCTCAATATATGGTATTATAGTATATGATGTCAACCGAAACCCTTAACACCATCAGAGACTTGCATTTCTAACCAGGCTCTCGTTTATTATATCGGAATATTGCCATTTTATAAGTAGTGCACATGAAAATCTCTGTTATCTTTTGGTGTCTCAATAACTAAGGGCCTTATTACGAGTTTGGTGATCTTCCAATGGGATCGCCGCCGCAGCAGTCCCAGAAAGACCGCTAAGCCCATGGTGAGCCCGCTTCACAGATTACGACTTGAAGCCATGACAGGCGGTGTCATGGTGGCAGTCTGTTAGGCTCAAAGGAGAGCCTAACAAGCAGACCACCACTGTGAGAGTACCTACTGCGCTCCTGCATGATGTGGCATGCACCATGTCGTTCATGCCACACCGTGCAGGAACAAGGGTGCAATACCAGGGGGGAACAACATGTGCCATTCCACACGCACCCCCAGGCCCAGATTCAGCCGGGGGCCCTGTTATGGCCCCCTTACCTGCATGTCCGCCACCCTTTTCATGGTGGGGTCGCAGCCATGAAAAGGGCGGTGGATATGCAGGTCGTAATATGCTCTGCTGTGCCAGCATCAGCACGGCCAGCATAGTCAAGTCATTTGTAGACCGCCGTCGCAACGGGATCCTTGATCCCAGAGGAGGTGGTAGTCTCGTTGTGGTCCCACCGCCACACTCATAAATCATCCAGCGGACCTGCCGCGGTGGTGGTGATCAGACCGACACCGCAGGTGCGGCGGTTCCAGGACCGCCATACTAGTAATAAACCCCTAGGTGTTAGTGCCCTTTGTGGAGCTTAATTGCTATTAATTCTCTGTCCCCCAATATTTTGCTGATTCAAAGGCATGTTCTGAGTTGAAAAGTAACTAAAAGCTGTTAACATTGACAGTTTGTTTACGCTCCAGCTCTCCTAAAGTTGTGGAATAGAGGCAGAAAAGCCCGTCCAATGTCACGGCCTGCTTTATGTCACTACCGCTGAACCTTGAAAGCGTACACACATCAGTAGTTGTTGCGAGAATTCTGATTGGTAGAGACAATCTTAGCATTCCAGATAGAGGTGCCAATATTTACTATTTGCCATCACAGTTAGACTGACTGATAGAAGATTTAGTAGGTCGTGCTGGAGTTTTACTCTGTGACTCTTATTCATACATCTTTTTCTACAACGGATGGATTTTTACTTGTGAAATATTGTGCAAAGGAAGAGGATACAAAAATGTTAAAGAACATTGGCTTTTGCAGCACATGGCTCATTTCTTCAAATATAATCAAAAGAATGGGAAGGATGGTCCAGGCCACAGGACCTGATTTAGAAGTCCGCAAACAGGTTACTCTGTCCGCCGTATTACTAGGGCCGCCGGCTATAAAGCACTTGTAATACGGAGGATTGGATATCTATCACGTTTGTGATGGAGCAACCCATCTGCTGAACTTTAAATCAGGCCCATACTTTTTGGGATGCCACCAGTCCCAAAGGATCTAGCATAAAGGTTATTAAGAGACAGTTTACAGAAGCACTACAGAGAGATTCAAGGCAGATGCGTACAGCAAGAAAGAGGCAGGAAAGAGGGATGAATGTCGGAACAACGCAAGCCATTACAATGAATGGCTTTACATCACTGTTTTTACAATGAAAATGCCATCATTTACAATGGATTTTTTTACGCCTTTACCACAGATGCCTTTACCACAAAAATGTCAGTATTTTATAGGTAAATATAAACTATTTATATATATATATATATATATTACCTACTGGCGGTCGCCAGTAGGTAGTTATAGTTAGGACCCCTTTTCCATAGGAAATCCGCAACATTCTATTTTGAATAACTTTGGCGCCGGTCGATGAATCCTCGCGAATTTCTCAAAATAGGTGGGGCGCTACGCTCCGCTCCTACCCTGAAAGTCTCGGGGGGATTCGTCAAGCGGGGGCTGAGATAAAAGGGGGGTCCCAAAACGCGTTTTTCCCATGCATTTTTCCATAGGACCTTTAGACAGAGCTACAGCCCGAACGGCTGAACAGAATTACTAGAAATTTGGCAGAGAGGTAGTCCCTATGTCAAGGAAGTGCCTTTTGTAGGTTTGGTGTAAATCTGTTCAGTAGATTCTGAGAAAATAGCCTTTAAATCAATATATATATCTGAGCCCGCTTACGGTACGCTTACCGTACGCTTACCGTACGCGTACGGTGGCGTGCGCGAGCGCGATTCTGATTGGCTCTTAGATCTTAGTAAACATTCGAATCGGCCGAAACCAGGAAGCGGCGTCCGCCATTTTGTCTCTCGCACTGAGTGTTATTTATCAAACATGATGCCCAAAAACATGTTACGGGGCTGTTTTGACAACTCCCTCCCACATAGTCATGTTGAGGGAGTCCCCAAACATCCCCCAAGAGCAAAAACGGTTTTATTTTTTTTTCGGCAATTTCGCCGAGTACGCTTACCGTACGCTTACCGTAAGCGTACGGTAAAAAATAGAAATAAAAAAAACACTATCCACACTTACCCCACCCCCTGTGCTTTTGGTGGCCGTATGCCACCAAATGTACAGGGCTTATTCCATCAGAAAAAAAACTATATTTTGGCAACATGAAATTATAAAATCGAAATAAAAAAAAACACTATCCACATTGACCCCACCCCCTGTGCTTTTGGTGGCCGAAGGCCACCAAATGTACAGGGCTTATTAAAGTTGATAAAAACCGTGCACGGAACGCACTGCGTTAAGTGGGCGCGCACGCCTCGAATGGCGTAAAGTAACTTAGCATTTAAAAAACCGTACAAATTCACTGAAAAAACCATAGGTTTCACACACGTTATAGTTAGGAATTAGCATTTAAAAAACCTTGCAAATTCACTGAAAAAACCATAGGTTTCACACATGTTATAGTTAGCGGAAATTTTACTGATAAAAAACCAATGAAATTGCCCCGTTATAGTTAGTGCTGGCAACTATAACTCACGCGACCGCAATCTTCTGCTGATGACATATGTGTCTTTATAAAAAAAAATATTTGTAATATATGTATAGCTAAAAATGTATGGAAGAAGACATGGGCAAATAAGTGTCTAAATACAGTATTAGCATCAGCAGAGGATTGCGGTCGCGTGAGTTATAGTTGCCAGCACTAACTATAACGGGGCAATTTCATTGGTTTTTTATCAGTAAAATTTCCGCTAACTATAACATGTGTGAAACCTATGGTTTTTTCAGTGAATATATATATATATATATATATATATATATATATATATATATATATATATATATATATATATATATATATATATATATTCAAGCTCCAAAGTTGCCCACAGGCAAGGCCGCACTCCCCAGCAGCTTGTTACGAGCATATTTCTCGAAGCAATTTTCAGGGTAAAGTCAACACTGCGTCCTTCTGTGATTACAGTTCTCGTGTCAACGATAGTAGAGCCTGAGCGTTTCTGGGCTTCCGCCCTCTTCAGAGGCTCGACATGAGATTGTTGCGGTGGACACGCCCACACCTTTTGTAATTAAACGCCCTCAGATGAGCTTTGCTAGGTGAATCCTTACAATGTCTTATGGGAAAGGTGGTTCGTGTCAGCCACATTTATTTAACTGTTGTGATGCCCTGGATGGGCCCGAAGGAACGGGTGAGACATAGATCCCCTGCTGCTGGTCCGTGGCCCCCTTAGATATGGGGTGGTGCGATCCTTTACGGCCGGGCCGCCGCATAAACATTCAAGCTCCAAAGTTGCCCGCAGGCAAGGCCGCACTCCCCAGCAGCTTGTTACGAGCATATTTCTCGAAGCAATTTTCAGGGTAAAGTCAACACTGCGTCCTTCTGTGATTACAGTTCTCGTGTCAACGATAGTAGAGCCTGACGCGTTTCTGGGCTTCCGCCCTCTTCAGAGGCTCGACATGAGATTGTTGCGGTGGACACGCCCACACCTTTTGTAATTAAACGCCCTCAGATGAGCTTTGCTAGGTGAATCCTTACAATGTCTTATGGGAAAGGTGGTTCGTGTCAGCCACATTTATTTAACTGTTGTGATGCCCTGGATGGGCCCGAAGGAACTGGTGAGACATAGATCCCCTGCTGCTGGTCCGTGGCCCCCTTAGATATGGGGTGGTGCGATCCTTTACGGCCGGGCCGCCGCATAAACATTCAAGATCCAAAGTTGCCCGCAGGCAAGGCCGCACTCCCCAGCAGCTTGTTACGAGCATATTTCTCGAAGCAATTTTCAGGGTAAAGTCAACACTGCGTCCTTCTGTGATTACAGTTCTCGTGTCAACGATAGTAGAGCCTGACGCGTTTCTGGGCTTCCGCCCTCTTCAGAGGCTCGACATGAGATTGTTGCGGTGGACACGCCCACACCTTTTGTAATTAAACGCCCTCAGATGAGCTTTTCTAGGTGAATCCTTACAATGTCTTATGGGAAAGGTGGTTCGTGTCAGCCACATTTATTTAACTGTTGTGATGCCCTGGATGGGCCCGAAGGAACGGGTGAGACATAGATCCCCTGCTGCTGGTCCGTGGCCCCCTTAGATATGGGGTGGTGCGATCCTTTACGGCCGGGCCGCCGCATAAACATTCAAGCTCCAAAGTTGCCCGCAGGCAAGGCCGCACTCCCCAGCAGCTTGTTACGAGCATATTTCTCGAAGCAATTTTCAGGGTAAAGTCAACACTGCGTCCTTCTGTGATTACAGTTCTCGTGTCAACGATAGTAGAGCCTGACGCGTTTCTGGGCTTCCGCCCTCTTCAGAGGCTCGACATGAGATTGTTGCGGTGGACACGCCCACACCTTTTGTAATTAAACGCCCTCAGATGAGCTTTGCTAGGTGAATCCTTACAATGTCTTATGGGAAAGGTGGTTCGTGTCAGCCACATTTATTTAACTGTTGTGATGCCCTGGATGGGCCCGAAGGAACGGGTGAGACATAGATCCCCTGCTGCTGGTCCGTGGCCCCCTTAGATATGGGGTGGTGCGATCCTTTACGGCCGGGCCACCGCATAAACATTCAAGCTCCAAACTTGCCCGCAGGCAAGGCCGCACTCCCCAGCAGCTTGTTACGAGCATATTTCTCGAAGCAATTTCCAGGGTAAAGTCAACACTGCGTCCTTCTGTGATTACAGTTCTCGTGTCAACGATAGTAGAGCCTGACGCGTTTCTGGGCTTCCGCCCTCTTCAGAGGCTCGACATGACATTGTTGCGGTGGACACGCCCACACCTTTTGTAATTAAACGCCCTCAGATGAGCTTTGCTAGGTGAATCCTTACAATGTCTTATGGGAAAGGTGGTTCGTGTCAGCCACATTTATTTAACTGTTGTGATGCCCTGGATGGGCCCGAAGGAACGGCTGAGACATAGATCCCCTGCTGCTGGTCCGTGGCCCCCTTAGATATGGGGTGGTGCGATCCTTTACGGCCGGGCCGCCGCATAAACATTCAAGCTCCAAAGTTGCCCGCAGGCAAGGCCGCACTCCCCAGCAGCTTGTTACGAGCATATTTCTCGAAGCAATTTTCAGGGTAAAGTCAACACTGCGTCCTTCTGTGATTACAGTTCTCGTGTCAACGATAGTAGAGCCTGACGCGTTTCTGGGCTTCCGCCCTCTTCAGAGGCTCGACATGAGATTGTTGCGGTGGACACGCCCACACCTTTTGTAATTAAACGCCCTCAGATGAGCTTTGCTAGGTGAATCCTTACAATGTCTTATGGGAAAGGTGGTTCGTGTCAGCCACATTTATTTAAATGTTGTGATGCCCTGGATGGGCCCGAAGGAACGGGTGAGACATAGATCCCCTGCTGCTGGTCCGTGGCCCCCTTAGATATGGGGTGGTGCGATCCTTTACGGCCGGGCCGCCGCATAAACATTCAAGCTCCAAAGTTGCCCGCAGGCAAGGCCGCACTCCCCAGCAGCTTGTTACGAGCATATTTCTCGAAGCAATTTTCAGGGTAAAGTCAACACTGCGTCCTTCTGTGATTACAGTTCTCGTGTCAACGATAGTAGAGCCTGACGCGTTTCTGGGCTTCCGCCCTCTTCAGAGGCTCGACATGAGATTGTTGCGGTGGACACGCCCACACCTTTTGTAATTAAATGCCCTCAGATGAGCTTTTCTAGGTGAATCCTTACAATGTCGTATGGGAAAGGTGGTTTGTGTCAGCCACATTTATTTAACTGTTGTGATGCCCTGGATGGGCCCGAAGGAACGGGTGAGACATAGATCCCCTGCTGCTGGTCCGTGGCCCCCTTAGATATGGGGTGGTGCGATCCTTTACGGCCGGGCCGCCGCATAAACATTCAAGCTCCAAAGTTGCCCGCGTGCAAGGCCGCACTCCCCAGCAGCTTGTTACGAGCATATTTCTCGAAGCAATTTTCAGGGTAAAGTCAACACTGCGTCCTTCTGTGATTACAGTTCTCGTGTCAACGATAGTAGAGCCTGACGCGTTTCTGGGCTTCCGCCCTCTTCAGAGGCTCGACATGAGATTGTTGCGGTGGACACGCCCACACCTTTTGTAATTAAACGCCCTCAGATGAGCTTTTCTAGGTGAATCCTTACAATGTCTTATGGGAAAGGTGGTTCGTGTCAGCCACATTTATTTAACTGTTGTGATGCCCTGGATGGGCCCGAAGGAACGGGTGAGACATAGATCCCCTGCTGCTGGTCCGTGGCCCCCTTAGATATGGGGTGGTGCGATCCTTTACGGCCGGGCCACCGCATAAACATTCAAGCTCCAAAGTTGCCCGCAGGCAAGGCCGCACTCCCCAGCAGCTTGTTACGAGCATATTTCTCGAAGCAATTTCCAGGGTAAAGTCAACACTGCGTCCTTCTGTGATTACAGTTCTCGTGTCAACGATAGTAGAGCCTGACGCGTTTCTGGGCTTCCGCCCTCTTCAGAGGCTCGACATGACATTGTTGCGGTGGACACGCCCACACCTTTTGTAATTAAACGCCCTCAGATGAGCTTTGCTAGGTGAATCCTTACAATGTCTTATGGGAAAGGTGGTTCGTGTCAGCCACATTTATTTAACTGTTGTGATGCCCTGGATGGGCCCGAAGGAACGGCTGAGACATAGATCCCCTGCTGCTGGTCCGTGGCCCCCTTAGATATGGGGTGGTGCGATCCTTTACGGCCGGGCCGCCGCATAAACATTCAAGCTCCAAAGTTGCCCGCAGGCAAGGCCGCACTCCCCAGCAGCTTGTTACGAGCATATTTCTCGAAGCAATTTTCAGGGTAAAGTCAACACTGCGTCCTTCTGTGATTACAGTTCTCGTGTCAACGATAGTAGAGCCTGACGCGTTTCTGGGCTTCCGCCCTCTTCAGAGGCTCGACATGAGATTGTTGCGGTGGACACGCCCACACCTTTTGTAATTAAACGCCCTCAGATGAGCTTTGCTAGGTGAATCCTTACAATGTCTTATGGGAAAGGTGGTTCGTGTCAGCCACATTTATTTAACTGTTGTGATGCCCTGGATGGGCCCGAAGGAACGGGTGAGACATAGATCCCCTGCTGCTGGTCCGTGGCCCCCTTAGATATGGGGTGGTGCGATCCTTTACGGCCGGGCCGCCGCATAAACATTCAAGCTCCAAAGTTGCCCGCAGGCAAGGCCGCACTCCCCAGCAGCTTGTTACGAGCATATTTCTCGAAGCAATTTTCAGGGTAAAGTCAACACTGCGTCCTTCTGTGATTACAGTTCTCGTGTCAACGATAGTAGAGCCTGACGCGTTTCTGGGCTTCCGCCCTCTTCAGAGGCTCGACATGAGATTGTTGCGGTGGACACGCCCACACCTTTTGTAATTAAACGCCCTCAGATGAGCTTTGCTAGGTGAATCCTTACAATGTCTTATGGGAAAGGTGGTTCGTGTCAGCCACATTTATTTAACTGTTGTGATGCCCTGGATGGGCCCGAAGGAACTGGTGAGACATAGATCCCCTGCTGCTGGTCCGTGGCCCCCTTAGATATGGGGTGGTGCGATCCTTTACGGCCGGGCCGCCGCATAAACATTCAAGATCCAAAGTTGCCCGCAGGCAAGGCCGCACTCCCCAGCAGCTTGTTACGAGCATATTTCTCGAAGCAATTTTCAGGGTAAAGTCAACACTGCGTCCTTCTGTGATTACAGTTCTCGTGTCAACGATAGTAGAGCCTGACGCGTTTCTGGGCTTCCGCCCTCTTCAGAGGCTCGACATGAGATTGTTGCGGTGGACACGCCCACACCTTTTGTAATTAAACGCCCTCAGATGAGCTTTTCTAGGTGAATCCTTACAATGTCTTATGGGAAAGGTGGTTCGTGTCAGCCACATTTATTTAACTGTTGTGATGCCCTGGATGGGCCCGAAGGAACGGGTGAGACATAGATCCCCTGCTGCTGGTCCGTGGCCCCCTTAGATATGGGGTGGTGCGATCCTTTACGGCCGGGCCGCCGCATAAACATTCAAGCTCCAAAGTTGCCCGCAGGCAAGGCCGCACTCCCCAGCAGCTTGTTACGAGCATATTTCTCGAAGCAATTTTCAGGGTAAAGTCAACACTGCGTCCTTCTGTGATTACAGTTCTCGTGTCAACGATAGTAGAGCCTGACGCGTTTCTGGGCTTCCGCCCTCTTCAGAGGCTCGACATGAGATTGTTGCGGTGGACACGCCCACACCTTTTGTAATTAAACGCCCTCAGATGAGCTTTGCTAGGTGAATCCTTACAATGTCTTATGGGAAAGGTGGTTCGTGTCAGCCACATTTATTTAACTGTTGTGATGCCCTGGATGGGCCCGAAGGAACGGGTGAGACATAGATCCCCTGCTGCTGGTCCGTGGCCCCCTTAGATATGGGGTGGTGCGATCCTTTACGGCCGGGCCACCGCATAAACATTCAAGCTCCAAAGTTGCCCGCAGGCAAGGCCGCACTCCCCAGCAGCTTGTTACGAGCATATTTCTCGAAGCAATTTCCAGGGTAAAGTCAACACTGCGTCCTTCTGTGATTACAGTTCTCGTGTCAACGATAGTAGAGCCTGACGCGTTTCTGGGCTTCCGCCCTCTTCAGAGGCTCGACATGACATTGTTGCGGTGGACACGCCCACACCTTTTGTAATTAAACGCCCTCAGATGAGCTTTGCTAGGTGAATCCTTACAATGTCTTATGGGAAAGGTGGTTCGTGTCAGCCACATTTATTTAACTGTTGTGATGCCCTGGATGGGCCCGAAGGAACGGCTGAGACATAGATCCCCTGCTGCTGGTCCGTGGCCCCCTTAGATATGGGGTGGTGCGATCCTTTACGGCCGGGCCGCCGCATAAACATTCAAGCTCCAAAGTTGCCCGCAGGCAAGGCCGCACTCCCCAGCAGCTTGTTACGAGCATATTTCTCGAAGCAATTTTCAGGGTAAAGTCAACACTGCGTCCTTCTGTGATTACAGTTCTCGTGTCAACGATAGTAGAGCCTGACGCGTTTCTGGGCTTCCGCCCTCTTCAGAGGCTCGACATGAGATTGTTGCGGTGGACACGCCCACACCTTTTGTAATTAAACGCCCTCAGATGAGCTTTGCTAGGTGAATCCTTACAATGTCTTATGGGAAAGGTGGTTCGTGTCAGCCACATTTATTTAAATGTTGTGATGCCCTGGATGGGCCCGAAGGAACGGGTGAGACATAGATCCCCTGCTGCTGGTCCGTGGCCCCCTTAGATATGGGGTGGTGCGATCCTTTACGGCCGGGCCGCCGCATAAACATTCAAGCTCCAAAGTTGCCCGCAGGCAAGGCCGCACTCCCCAGCAGCTTGTTACGAGCATATTTCTCGAAGCAATTTTCAGGGTAAAGTCAACACTGCGTCCTTCTGTGATTACAGTTCTCGTGTCAACGATAGTAGAGCCTGACGCGTTTCTGGGCTTCCGCCCTCTTCAGAGGCTCGACATGAGATTGTTGCGGTGGACACGCCCACACCTTTTGTAATTAAATGCCCTCAGATGAGCTTTTCTAGGTGAATCCTTACAATGTCTTATGGGAAAGGTGGTTTGTGTCAGCCACATTTATTTAACTGTTGTGATGCCCTGGATGGGCCCGAAGGAACGGGTGAGACATAGATCCCCTGCTGCTGGTCCGTGGCCCCCTTAGATATGGGGTGGTGCGATCCTTTACGGCCGGGCCGCCGCATAAACATTCAAGCTCCAAAGTTGCCCGCGTGCAAGGCCGCACTCCCCAGCAGCTTGTTACGAGCATATTTCTCGAAGCAATTTTCAGGGTAAAGTCAACACTGCGTCCTTCTGTGATTACAGTTCTCGTGTCAACGATAGTAGAGCCTGACGCGTTTCTGGGCTTCCGCCCTCTTCAGAGGCTCGACATGAGATTGTTGCGGTGGACACGCCCACACCTTTTGTAATTAAACGCCCTCAGATGAGCTTTTCTAGGTGAATCCTTACAATGTCTTATGGGAAAGGTGGTTCGTGTCAGCCACATTTATTTAACTGTTGTGATGCCCTGGATGGGCCCGAAGGAACGGGTGAGACATAGATCCCCTGCTGCTGGTCCGTGGCCCCCTTAGATATGGGGTGGTGCGATCCTTTACGGCCGGGCCGCCGCATAAACATTCAAGCTCCAAAGTTGCCCGCAGGCAAGGCCGCACTCCCCAGCAGCTTGTTACGAGCATATTTCTCGAAGCAATTTTCAGGGTAAAGTCAACACTGCGTCCTTCTGTGATTACAGTTCTCGTGTCAACGATAGTAGAGCCTGACGCGTTTCTGGGCTTCCGCCCTCTTCAGAGGCTCGACATGAGATTGTTGCGGTGGACACGCCCACACCTTTTGTAATTAAACGCCCTCAGATGAGCTTTGCTAGGTGAATCCTTACAATGTCTTATGGGAAAGGTGGTTCGTGTCAGCCACATTTATTTAACTGTTGTGATGCCCTGGATGGGCCCGAAGGAACGGGTGAGACATAGATCCCCTGCTGCTGGTCCGTGGCCCCCTTAGATATGGGGTGGTGCGATCCTTTACGGCCGGGCCACCGCATAAACATTCAAGCTCCAAAGTTGCCCGCAGGCAAGGCCGCACTCCCCAGCAGCTTGTTACGAGCATATTTCTCGAAGCAATTTCCAGGGTAAAGTCAACACTGCGTCCTTCTGTGATTACAGTTCTCGTGTCAACGATAGTAGAGCCTGACGCGTTTCTGGGCTTCCGCCCTCTTCAGAGGCTCGACATGAGATTGTTGCGGTGGACACGCCCACACCTTTTGTAATTAAACGCCCTCAGATGAGCTTTGCTAGGTGAATCCTTACAATGTCTTATGGGAAAGGTGGTTCGTGTCAGCCACATTTATTTAACTGTTGTGATGCCCTGGATGGGCCCGAAGGAACGGGTGAGACATAGATCCCCTGCTGCTGGTCCGTGGCCCCCTTAGATATGGGGTGGTGCGATCCTTTACGGCCGGGCCGCCGCATAAACATTCAAGCTCCAAAGTTGCCCGCAGGCAAGGCCGCACTCCCCAGCAGCTTGTTACGAGCATATTTCTCGAAGCAATTTTCAGGGTAAAGTCAACACTGCGTCCTTCTGTGATTACAGTTCTCGTGTCAACGATAGTAGAGCCTGACGCGTTTCTGGGCTTCCGCCCTCTTCAGAGGCTCGACATGAGATTGTTGCGGTGGACACGCCCACACCTTTTGTAATTAAACGCCCTCAGATGAGCTTTGCTAGGTGAATCCTTACAATGTCTTATGGGAAAGGTGGTTCGTGTCAGCCACATTTATTTAAATGGTGTGATGCCCTGGATGGGCCCGAAGGAACGGGTGAGACATAGATCCCCTGCTGCTGGTCCGTGGCCCCCTTAGATATGGGGTGGTGCGATCCTTTACGGCCGGGCCGCCGCATAAACATTCAAGCTCCAAAGTTGCCCGCAGGCAAGGCCGCACTCCCCAGCAGCTTGTTACGAGCATATTTCTCGAAGCAATTTTCAGGGTAAAGTCAACACTGCGTCCTTCTGTGATTACAGTTCTCGTGTCAACGATAGTAGAGCCTGACGCGTTTCTGGGCTTCCGCCCTCTTCAGAGGCTCGACATGAGATTGTTGCGGTGGACACGCCCACACCTTTTGTAATTAAATGCCCTCAGATGAGCTTTTCTAGGTGAATCCTTACAATGTCTTATGGGAAAGGTGGTTTGTGTCAGCCACATTTATTTAACTGTTGTGATGCCCTGGATGGGCCCGAAGGAACGGGTGAGACATAGATCCCCTGCTGCTGGTCCGTGGCCCCCTTAGATATGGGGTGGTGCGATCCTTTACGGCCGGGCCGCCGCATAAACATTCAAGCTCCAAAGTTGCCCGCGTGCAAGGCCACACTCCCCAGCAGCTTGTTACGAGCATATTTCTCGAAGCAATTTTCAGGGTAAAGTCAACACTGCGTCCTTCTGTGATTACAGTTCTCGTGTCAACGATAGTAGAGCCTGAGCGTTTCTGGGCTTCCGCCCTCTTCAGAGGCTCGACATGAGATTGTTGCGGTGGACACGCCCACACCTTTTGTAATTAAACGCCCTCAGATGAGCTTTGCTAGGTGAATCCTTACAATGTCTTATGGGAAAGGTGGTTCGTGTCAGCCACATTTATTTAACTGTTGTGATGCCCTGGATGGGCCCGAAGGAACGGGTGAGACATAGATCCCCTGCTGCTGGTCCGTGGCCCCCTTAGATATGGGGTGGTGCGATCCTTTACGGCCGGGCCGCCGCATAAACATTCAAGCTCCAAAGTTGCCCGCAGGCAAGGCCGCACTCCCCAGCAGCTTGTTACGAGCATATTTCTCGAAGCAATTTTCAGGGTAAAGTCAACACTGCGTCCTTCTGTGATTACAGTTCTCGTGTCAACGATAGTAGAGCCTGACGCGTTTCTGGGCTTCCGCCCTCTTCAGAGGCTCAACATATATATATATATATATATATATAGAGAGAGAGAGAGAGAGAGAGAGAGAGAGAGAGATGTGTGTGTGCACATATATATATATACATATACATATATATGTATATATATACAATTTAAATGCATATATATATATATATTTATATGCATATATATTTTATATATATATATATATATATATATATATGTATATATATATATCTATATATCCCAGCATGTGACCTTCCCTTCTCCCACAGTCATGAAACGAGGCGCACACTGGCAAAGTAAGTTTGAAAATGTAATAGTCACACGTACACTAATGGACAAAAAAAAGATATATATATATATAGATACATATATATACATATAAAACCCTATCAACTCACAACCCCTGAACCCTAAGGGGTTGCCAACCTAAAAATTCCTATATCACCCAAAAGCCCATACCCACCCTAAACTCTAAAAATATCCTACCCACCAAAAGCTCATATCCACTCTAAACCCTAAAAGTTCCCTTGCCACGCAATTACCCATACTCACCCTAAACCCTAATAATTCCCTTTCCACCCAAAAAACCCATACTCACCATAAACCCTAAAAATTCCTATACCACCCAAACACTAATACTCACCCTAAACCCTAAAAATCCCCTTGCCACCCAAAAACCCAAACCCACCCTAAACTCTTAAAATTCCCTTGCCACCCAAAAACCCATACCCACCCTAAACCCTAAAAAAACCCTACCACCCAAAAATGCACACCCACTCTACATCTAAAAAATCTCTCTCTATATACATAGATATATAGATATATATGTGTACATATAAATATATAGTATTTTTAAATATATATACATATATTCTATATGTCTTCCATGCTCATCTACTTCGTGTGACTGTTTTGATAGTCAATTGTGCACGTTTTGGGTTTTTAGTGAGTTTCTTGGAATTGAAGCGTGTCATGTGATAAAGCTCGCTGTGTCGAGTGAAACGCGTCATGGCAGGTATTATGCCTGTTTGATTCTTGTGGTTTACTTTGGATTAAACTGCACTGCTTTCTCTACGACACTACGTTTGAAGCCTTTCTGTGAGTCTGGTTGAGGCCCGTGCCTGTTGGTTCTGCCTAGGATCGGCAGACAGGAATTTTGTGCGAGAATATATGTATAAAATATATTATTTTGAACAATATATATATATATAAATGTTTTTGCTATGTTTTTTAAACTGTTTTGCTGATCTTGGAAATGTTAAAGTGAGGCAGTAGTAGTATTTTTGAAGTCTTATGATAACTCTCACATCAGAGTTCTACTTTTTGTCTGCATTGCATGTCGAAATATAGACTACAGAAACACCGGGCTACTACAGTATCACAGGAAACCCGAGGATAAAAATATTGAAACGGTAAGTACATATAGGTAAGCATATATTAACCATTCATGTTTTTTTATATATATTTTATTTATTAGATTTTATTAAGTACATGCAGCAACAAGGAAGAACAAAAAGCAATGGAAACAGGATTATGGTAAACAATCCCCAGGACAATGCATTGCATTACAGCACAAAATAGCATCCAGTTATATTATGACATAGACAATAAATCAGGCTGAGTAAAGATTGAGTTGAATAGATTTACTATTCTTAACTCCATATGTACATACCTGTATGATTTTGCATGTTCTCAAGGTAAATGTATGTAGAGTTAAGTAAATCTATACCGACCTTCACAATATTTAGGTCTTTGATATCTTCTCTACAATATCCTAGAGTCGATATTAAGGTGGAGTACCACAAAAGAGACCAGGTCTTGCCACATCTTATTCCTGATTTTTCGTTCCTCATAAGTTAACTTCTGTTCCTCAGGGAACACCTTTACGTCCCTTCTTTGGCACGGGGCGCTTGCCAGACTCGGGAATCCTGGAGCTCTGATCCTCCATCGGAACTGCTGTTAGAAGATCCTCGATTTAGTCAACGAGTTATCAATGAAAAATAGAGCTGTACCCTGTGATTGCATTGTAGACAGGTATCTAGGACTCTTTGCTCCAGAACCCTGGCTTCATGATTCCTCTGGCTCATTCATCCAGACACTAGTGCGGGCAGTTAATAGACTGCAACCTGCAATTGTAGCTACAAGGATGGCCGTGGTTGGTTTCAACTGTTATTTAAGAAACACCCCATCTGCTCTGTGCAGAATAATGTAGCTTCTCACTCTTCTGAAGGCAGACCAACCCTTACTGTCCCTAGACCTTGCCTTATTTTCATGGGAGACTTTACATCTCACTTGCTTTACCTGTCCATGTCCTTCAAATGCTGTGTTGTGATGGGGACTCCAGTTTGCAGTTAGAAGACCCAAGATCCACTTGTAGTCCTTTCATTTCTTAAGATCTGGCATCTGAACGCGTCCTGCCTCTCCCTTGAGGTCCTGCCAATGCCAGATACCACACTCAGCAGACGCGGTTTGTGTTGCCCCTAGTTATCTCGGTCTGTTTTAGAGGTTCATTCTGTCCTTTGGTCTGACCATTTCATAATGTCTGCAAGATCCTCGACTCCGAGTCAGGAAAATGACCCTACTTAATTTGGCCTAGAAAAAAAAACATGTTCCTATGCTGTTTAGCCCAGACAGACGTTTCCCTTCAGAATCTGCCGGTTTGCAGGGGACCTTACACCTAGCTTCCTGCAAACCATGAACCCGCTGCACATTTACAGCAAGAAGCGTTGAAAGAGGCATACTATTTTTAAATAATATTTTAAAATGTTCTGAACGCTCTCAATCGGCCTCTTTATTTCTCATCTTTCCCCCATTCATTTATTTCTAAAGCCATAACAGCACAGGCCATTTCGTATTGATCCGCTCACTTTTTCCGGTCATCGCCATCCTCTAATGGTTCTTACAGTGAAATGTAGCGGCAGCATCTCACCGCGGTGCAGGTCGCCATCTCAGCATGCGCCAGCCTGTGAGGCATGGCACCGGAATTTGAGGCCTAAATATTGCATGGCAAAGATGCCACTGGAGCTAAAATGAGAAAATAAGCTCTAGTCTAGATGGGGCGACATTTTTTAATGATATTTAGGTCACAATAATAGACAAAAAAAATGTGTCGATACTCTGACATTCAACCAGTCTCCCTGCCACACACTCCTCCTCTGCAAGTGACTCGAGTTGGCCACATCCCGGAAGAGCTCAAGGACATTTCGGGGCCATTCTTTTGTGGGAACCCAATTCGACTGAGACCGCAAGCCAACATAACACCTCTATCACACCTCTGCTTTGATGCTGAAATAGGAATAGGAACATTCGGACCCCGAGTAGCAACTATAACTGAATTTTAAGAATGTTATGTGCAATGTACTCACTGCATGTAGTGTAGACTGCCCGATGTCCTGAGCAGCTGGTCCACCCCGCTGGGGGATGCAGGGAAAATACAAGGATACCAGCCAGGGATGATGCTTCGTTGTTGATGAAGATCAGTCCTTTTGCCCCTGGAGATGACTTGCACATTTGTACAATGTTGTTGTGGCTAAATGGGGTTATTGCTTTGCATTGCACCGTTATGCAATACATTTATTTATTGCAGATTTCTTAGGGGCCGCAGACCTGTCATAGACTTCAGGGCACTTGAATGAGGCCCCAGCAGACCTGACTCGCAACGTGCAGGTGATCTACCTATACATGGGAGGGTTGCTTTTGTGTCCGACTCTGGACTTCAAAGCCCTCATTACATAAGAACTGCGCCTGTCCTTGTAGGATGGAATAGTAATACGAAAGGACTGCCCAAGAGCCCCGGCTGGGGCACCAATCAGTGAGTCCATTCGTGATCCAGTGTAATTGTGGTGATATCATATACGTTAACATGCCTTATTGTGTTCAAAGCAGTGCTTCATTTGTAAAAAAAAAAAAAAAAAAAAAAAAACGTGTCAGGGCTCTCCCTAGGAGGCCAGTGCAGCTTGTATCACACACCGGCCCGGCGCCGTTGCCAGTGACAGTAACAACACAACTTCTAACCATCACAGTCCTACAAGGGTGTCAATTCGGGCTATGCAGGCCCCCAAAGCTATAAGAATGGCTTGTGCGGCAGTTCATAAATGTATATTGAAGTAATACTCGACTATTGTTCTTATCTCAAATTAGCCAGACAGCGCCACCTTGTGGCAGACTGGAATAAGCACCGGTGTTGACAATTAAGTGCAGTGCCGAGCACTGGAAACCACCGGCTCAAATTAAGCACTGGACTTCCTTCCCACCTGGCATGCGAGCAAACTAATTGATAAGTGGTGCACGCTGTCCTGTATAGTTGAAAATTCTCTCGTAAAGGTGAAAGCCAGTGCACAAAAGGCAGACTTCTTGTAAAGTGGGAAATCTCTGTACAAGACACACTTATCTCTTAAAGTGAGAGAACGCTGTAGAAGAGAGCTCTTTAGTGAGAGATGTCTATGCAAGAGACACGCCTCTCTTAATACGTGTGATAAGAATAGCATACAGCTCTTAAAGGGGATGCCACGGTACAAGAGTCACTCCTTTCTTAATATGAGATATTTAAATAGACGAGACATTCTTCTAATGAGACTCATATATGAGACACACGTCCCTTGAATTGAGAAACACAAGCCAAAAGAAGAGAACATTTTAACGTGTGTCATCGCTGCCAGCTGACGTCGAGTTATAGGTCATGAGCTCCCTTTGTCTCTCTTTCCAGTTTTCTCTCTATCTCTTTATCGCCGTCGGAGACCGGAAGAGTGTCTTTCCGTCTCCTATTCCGTTTCGTTCTTTTTATTTATTTGCATTGGCTGGGGAAAAATGCCATCCACAGATTTTCCATGTTTTCGCCTCTTGGAACGCCGCCTCCTATCTCTTGTTGCATCTCGCGCACGCACGCACGGGGAGAGGACCCGCGCCAGCGCTAGCTCCCGCCTTGGGCCTGCGAGGAGGCCTTGTTCACAGGCCGTCTCCTGGGGGCGGGGGGGGGGGGGGGGGGGGGGTGCTCCCTCACAAGTACGGTGTAATGCGTAAGGGAGGGCAGAGTCACGTAGCATGGCGCTGGTAATGAACTCTTCATAGTTTGGTGTAAGTGTGAGAGGAATCTCCGAGGCCTGGGCTGCAGCGCTCGAGTCATGCGCTATTCCTGGAGATGTTTCACAAAGGAAATATGACACTCTCTCTTCTTCCTCAGTGGTTCCTTCCTCCTCTCTGCTCGTTGCTTGCTCTGTCTATCCAATTCTTCCCCTCCCTCCCTCTCTAAACTTCTATTCCTCGCGCCTTACCTGCCCCCCAGGGCGTAGCCTGGTCAGTAAGATTGTGAGTGTGTGGAGGAGCGGAGGGGGTGAGCTTCAGATTTCCCAACAATCACACTAGTTTAAATCAGTGGTGGAAGTGGGGAAAAAAAGTGGGGGAACTGTGGGCAGAGAATCAGAGGGCGGGAATAACCCGAAGTTGGGATCAGTGGGCGGAGTCAGAGGTGTGGCCAGAATGCGCAAAACATTCACATTTTTAGTATTTGTTTGGCATTTCACTGACCAGTTACACCTTATTATGTTATTTAATTCAACCAACGGATACACATGATTATTCAAGGTTTAATATGAGTTATTGACATTAAAATACATTCACAAACTGGGATATGTTTCCAATCACAGTATGTCACAAATACTCTTAAAAGTGGAAGCACAAGCCATTTGTCACTGAGCCATGGAGTTTCTGTCATCAGCTCTTCTCCTCCCCTTTTCAACAAGAGCAGTTCAAACATGAATGGCAAAATATTCTAGTTTGCAAATGTTTTCTATGTAATGATGGCTCTGCCATGCTTGCCACATAATACAACATCTGCTGTATAACCTGACAATTTTAACTAATAAATTGTTTGTAGCTCAAACAGATCAAAAATTACTAAAACATGTGACTTCTGTTGCTTCAAAGTCGATGTCGCTTTTCAAAGGTTGACTGATCACCTTTCTCACTGCTGCATTTGTATGTTACACTGGTACTAATAACGCAAAATCTTTCCAGAGACTGTTAGCATGAGTAAAAGGTCAAAATAAAGTATCGGAAAAAATACTGCATTACGCTGCAGCCTTTTTTTTGCTGCACAATTTAGTCAACGCTGCTGTGTCATTTTGAACTCCTTTGCTGCATAATTCCACTGGCCTCAAAGAATGCAACACATGTTAAAAGTGCTTTTGCATGAAGCAGAGAGACTTTGAAGTTTGCGAACTTCGTTTGGTGTGCATACAAATCCTGCATTGCCGATCCCTGGTGAGCTGCAGCTGATATTGCTGAAACAAGGCCAATGGAGGTACCAACGGGTGAGGCGGACTTCCCTCAAGGACAGGGCCAGCTTTAGCGCTGGTGGATCCCTGTGCAACAATGTTTGTTGGTGCCCCGCCCTCCAATGACCACCTCCACAACGGATTCCCTCACCACCACCCTTTAACAGTGCCACGCATTTCCCCATAAGCACACTCTCTCTCAGGTGCATTCAATTTGATTCACAGCGCCACTTATACCAGTGTAGGGTGTCAGAGCACTTTACATCACACACATTACACAGAGACAATCAATTTTACGTGTTTAAATCACCGTATAGGAAATGTTACATAAGACTAAGGACTACAAGGTGTAGGAGTCACATGACAACCATACTAGTAGGCAGTATAGTTTAATAGTGATTGATATGGAGAAACACAAACTCAGAATTTAAAAAATAATCTATCCAAATGAACACTTTTTACAACATTAGGATAATCAAAAACTGTGGGGAAAAAACATAACGCTCTAATTTATACCTTGCAGTTTGCATGCAACTCTTAGATGACAGTTTATAGCTCACTGTTCTGTTAGGATTTTAACTTATGAACTACTAAGAGACAATGGCTCCTGCGGACTAACTACTTTATACTAATAGGAAAGACTGCGCAATGGCAATGATAAGAGTTATTTGTTGATATCTGAGAAAGAGCGGCCAAACACACATAGAAAATCGTTTGCAGTCGGTAATTTTGTTTATATACTAAGTTGAGATAACATCAAGATACAGTTTTAGTATTTCTAACATTTAACAAGAAATCAAACATATTGGTGAAAGGTGGCCCAGTGCAAGTATAAGGAACCTATAATTAAGGTGACATATTTTGTGACATATGTACATGGTTTCCTTTAAAACACAAAAGCGACCATTATCAGGTATATATTTTATAATCAACACTTCATACAATAAAAAGTGCTGTGTGTTGGTTCGCTTTTCTAATAGTAGACGGCGTTTCGACCCTGTGTGCAATGAAGGGTCTCTTCAGGACCTACAATGGTGGGGACACCTGAAGGTTGTTAGGCACTGTCTGGTGTGAGAAGTGTCACCGTGCGTTTAAGTGAAGGAAAAATTACTCACAGGGTGAGCCAGCCGGGCACCCATGTGAGGGTAGTGGTCGACAGTACTAAAATTGGATGGCACGTCTTGGGTAAATCTGCTGTCAGGCTGATTCAAGTGAGGGTGCCAGGCGGGTGCGTGTAGGCGCCGAGTAGCACGGAGTAAGACCGAACACCGTAGGTTGTTCGTGAAATGACAGGCTGTGAATTCGTCTTCTGTGCTTCGGTAGCGTTAATCTTAATCAGTAGAATCTTGCGGATGTTGCATTTGCACGTGTCTTCTCCCGGGATGATGCGGAACGGACGAGTATTAATCTCTCTGCTCGGTACAATGTGTCATTACCTAACGCAAACGATTTTCTATGTGTGTTTTGCCGCTCTTTCTCAGATATCAACAAATAACTTATCATTGCCATTGCACAGTCTTTCCTATTAGTATAAAGTAGTTATTAGTCCGCAGGAGCCATTGTCTCTTAGGTAAATACTTCTAAGTTCTAGTATGGGATTGTGCTCCCTCAGGAAAGTGGTCTGGTGGACTGGTCATGAAGTCTGAACCTGGTTCCCCAGTTCCAAATTCGGTAGATCTGGCCATGGTGCCACCTTATCTCCCCCACTGAACACCACACTGCCCCACTGAAAGAAACTCACACTGCCTTCAACTAAAACCAAATTGTACCCCGCTATAAGATGGAGATTACTCCATCCGGTGCCCCGAGGAGGAGCAATTTTGTCCACCTTCCGCCCACCTCTTTGATGTCATTCATTACCCTAATCCCTATGCACATTTATAGAGATGGGCGGGGTTAGGTTTATTTAGTCTTAGGGAAGGAAAACACACTTCACGTTGGAGAGGTACATCAGTGAAACTTGTTGCCGTCTTTGAGTCTCCTATGAAGAGAGCAAACTTTTTTTAATACACCGGGCCCAGTGGGATCTATTGGAAATATTCAATCCCAAGTTTTATGAATTTTTCTAATATACTTCACAAACACACACACATATATATATATATATTCACTGAAAAACCATAGGTTTTAGGGAATGTTATAGTTAGTTGGATATTTCACTCGGACAAAACCAGAGAAATTCCCCCGTTATAGTTAGTTCAGCTAACTATAACTCGTGCCCCCCCGCAATGCACTGCTGATGACGTCACATATTACATCACTCTTGACAGGGTCAGTGACATCACTGATGACATCACTGATGACATCTCAAATGACATCACTGATGACATCACTGATGAAATCATCCATGTGATAATTTGATGCATCTTCTCACACCCTAATATAACCTTTGATACACCCACACTAAATTACAGACTGCATTCTCAAAACTATAGACACTCCAACACCAATAACTACATACCCATTCACTGATTCCTATGTTTACACACACATCTACTCAATCATCCGTACAGTCAGTCATACTTATGGTCACTCAGTACAGGACTATCATATGCACTCATACACCTATATAGACACTCACACATCACCACACATCCATACAGGTACTCACACACCTAGTCAGTCATGCAAATAATTAATCACACTGCCATATACTCACCTATACAGTTATACGCACACCAGCTCACTTACTCATACAAATACTGGCACATTCTTACGCTCTTATACAATCACTGATACAAGCACACACTCATCCATAAAGCCACTCTCACAATTACACACTCTCACTTATAGCCATTTATATACTCCAACACACATATATACTGCCTTTCACATATGTAGTTACTCACACATGTACCACTGAGATTTACATTGACTCACTTACACACCCATACAGACACTCACTTACCCATACAGTCCATCACAGATGCACTCTTGAAACCATGCACCCAAAGAATCACCCACTCACACATCTATGCAGAGTCACACACACCCCATCCACACAAACACTCAGGCACTCATACAGATACTCAGACAACCAATCAATAACCCATATAGACACTCATGTAGCTATTCACAAACCCATGCAGCCGCTTACACACCAACAGACAGACGGATACAGACATTCACACAGTTTAGTCACTAACCCATGCATTCAGTATGATACGTTTAATCACTCACTTATAGTCAGTCACGCACCTACTAAATCATCCATTCAGACACTTATACACCCACTCATTCTTCAATACGCCTTTCCCTATATATATTAAACATATTTAAACTTTACAGAAACACTTAGTCACTGGATGATGTCATCAGTGATGTCATCAGTTATGTCATCAGTGATGTCATCCGTGATGTCACTGACCATGTCAAGAGTGATGTAATATGTGACGTCATCAGCAGTGCATTGCGGGGGCGCGAGTTCTAGAAAAAAAAAAGTGTGTCCTCATGTAACGTAACTGGTGCTATGTACTCGCTCTGATACATAATTGGATTCGGGTCAAGTTCGCGCTAAATAAAACTCTGCATAAAAAAAAAAACTAACTATAACGGGGGACTTTCTCTGGTTTTGTACGAGTGAAATGTCCAACTAACTATAACTTTCCCTAAAACCTATGGTTTTTTCAGTGAATTTCTAAGGTTTTTATGTTTAAAACTTTTTATTGAGACAAAACAAACCATGGGGGAGGGGGATAGGAGGCAGGATACATGGAACACAGTCAAAGAAGAGGGGATGTATCTCCAGAGGGTTGGCAATAGGTGGCGCGGTGGCTCAGAGGGAAGAACACAGTGACTGAACGCTAGAATTGCAAGCTGTGGAATCCCACGCGCGTATCCGAGACCCCAAAGCTGAGCAAGAGCATCCCCCCCCATCAACACCTCAACAGAACACCATCCCCCCCCCCCCATCCCCCATCCTCCCAGTAACAAAACAACAACCCTCCCCCCTCCCCCCCGTCCTATGGTCCCGCATCAAAGCAGCCCAAGCCAGGAAGCCCCGCACTCCCCCCCCCTCCCCGGGGGTCCCCATCTCACATGTAAGCTAGTCCGCCGGGGTCACCGGCGGCCTCAGCCTGAGAAGCCTAAGGTACCTCGGGCAGGTGAGCTCCCGGAATTCAGTGGACAGCAGCGCTAGAAAGGGTTGCCATAGCTCTTCAAATTGGTCTATCTCCCCCGCAACCGTAAGCGACAGCTTCTCCATCCCCAGCACGTGCCAGAGCCTATGCAACCAACCGGTGATGGAGGGGACGGTGGATGTGCGCCAGTGGACTAGAATGTTCTGAACCGCAGACCCCAGCGCTATTGCAATCTGCCTACCCCTGCGGGACTTCAGTGGGTACATTAGGGCATTGGGGAGGCCCAGCAGGACATACGCCGGGAGACGCGGCAGCTCTATCCCAAAGTGCTCATCCACCTCGTCCAAGACTTCTTTCCAGTAGGCGGTCAGCACTGGGCAATCCCATAGAATGTGTGTAAGGGTACCTTCCTGCCCGCAGCTCCGCCAGCACCCCTTGTCAGTGTGTTTATGCATTTCATACAGTCTCTCCGGGGTGTAGTACCAGTATGTGGACACCTTAGTGAATGTCTCCGTAAGGCCCGTGTGGTATGCAGAGTGCCGAGCCCGATACGCAATTTGGTCCCATTCCTTATGGCTGAGTGTCCTACCCAATTCCCTGTGCCAGCGCTCCCTCCCCGGGTTGTAGTAGTGAAACGGCGGGGGTTGTAGGTGTTTATACAGATCAGTGATCAGTTTAGCGTCGGAGGTCCGAGTAGCCAACCACCGCTCGTACGGTGTAATTGGACGGGCAGCGGTGGCACGCACCTGAGGCTGGAGGGCCCAATGCCGAACTTGCATGTAGCGCAATCTGTCCAGCTCCGTCAGGCCGAACTCCTGGCGGAGTTGCTGAAAAGGAACCACGCCCTCCGGACCATAGATCTGGAAGAGTGCCCTGCAGCCCGCCCGTACCCAGTGGGAGAAAACCCCCGGCTCCATCCCCGGGGAGAAGTCCGGGTTGCCCGCAATGGGCGAGAGCGGCGAGGGGAAGGTGGTGAGGCCCCGGGTTTCGCAGACCGCGTCCCACACACGCAGGGGGACCCGCGTAACAAAGGAGGCGTAAAGATTAGGGGGGCGGTGCGTGCGGCGCAAGAATGGGACCTCTTGTAAGGTGCGGCCCGCCACTGCCTGGTCTTGAAAAAGCCAATGTTTGTCGGACTCCCACCTGCTCCACTCCACCAGGTAGCGAAGCTGTGCCGCCTGAAAGTACTTACGGAGGTCCGGAATGCCGAGGCCCCCCGCCTCCGGAGCGAGCGTGGAGAGGACTCTCTTCATGCGTGGCCTGCGGCCCTGCCAGACAAAGCGAGAGATGTCAGCCTGCATTTGTCGGATCCAGCCCACCGGGGGCTGGAGCGGAAGGGCTCGGAAAAGATATAGTATCTGGGGCAGCACCGTCATTTTGACCGCCGCGATTCTCCCCAGCCAGGACAGCAGGCCTTTGTTCCATCGGCCAAGCTCGTCCTTGATCTTCCTGCTGAGGGAGGCATAATTGGCCGTAACCATCTCCGATAATGTAGGCGCCAGCAAAATCCCCAGATACGGCACCGTGGACGAGGACCACTGCATGGGGAAGAGCCGTTGAAGATCCCTCCTGGTGTCCGCGGCCAGGGACACGTCTAATGCCATCGACTTGCTCATATTCATTTTGAAGCCGGCCACCCCCGCAAAGGCGTCCAACTCTCGGAGGCAAGCAGGTAGCGACCTCCTAGGGTCATCCAAAGTCAGCAGGACATCATCCGCGTAGAGACTGACGGTGTGGACGTACCGGCCCATCCGGACCCCGACAGCATCCGGATTATTACGGATCCTCTGAGCAAACGGCTCCATGTAGAGGGCAAACAGGAGCGGCGAGAGAGGGCAGCCCTGCCGCGTGCCGCGCTCGATGGCGAAGCCACCAGAGCTACACCCGTTTACCCGCACCGACGCTGAAGGATGCTTATAGCAATTAAATACCATGGTGCGGAACTTATCGCCGATTCCCAGTTTTGTGAGGACCCGCTCAAGATACGGCCAGTGAACTCTGTCGAAGGCCTTCTCCGCATCAACGGACAACAACATCCGCTCCCCCGAGATCCTTGAGGCCTTCTCCAGAACATGCACCACTCTCTTGGTGTTGTCAACCGTCTGTCTACCGGGCACAAAACCAGCCTGGTCCGCCTCCACCAAATCGGGGAGGTGTGGACCCAGCCTGGATGCGAGAATCCCCGTGTACAACTTGAGGTCGACATTTAGGAGCGAGATGGGCCGGTACGAGCCGCAGAGGGCCCGATCCTTCCCAGGCTTCGGGATTACCGCGACCGTCGCCCTCAGGAGATCCGGAGGGATGGCTCCCGGTTCGGAGAAGGAGTTAAACAGCCGCGTAAGGACAGGGGCCACGGTCGTGCAAAAAGTCTTGTAGAATAGCGACGTGTACCCGTCCGGGCCCGGGGCCTTGCCATGTTTCAGCCGCGCGATAGCCGAAATCACCTCCTCCACATGGATGTCCCGCTCCAGGTGGTCAGCCTGAGCCGGGTCCAGTACCGGGAGGGTCACCGACTCCAGATAGCTATCGGCATCCCGTGGCGAGGAGGGCTCCTCAGCATATAGCGCCTCGTAGAAGCCGCGGAAAGTCTCCGCTACCTCCGCGTCCCCGGAGACAACCCCCCCGTCCGCACCCACCAGTTCTTTCACCACGCTGCGCTGTTGCGCGACCCGGAGCCGGTGTGCTAGGAGCTTGCCACATCTGTCCCCCCCAGTGTAGTAGGCATGTTTCAAGCGTAAGGCGGCGTACTCCGCCCTATCAAGATCCAGAGCCGAAAGGAGCTTCCTCGCTGCCTGCAACTGCCTCCATACCCTCGGCGCTCCCGTACGGCGGTGGACCTGCTCAAGCTCCCGGACTTGAGCTGTCAACTCATCCCTCTTCAGTTGCCGCTCCTTATTCTCGGCTGCAGAGATAGAGATGAATTCCCCCCGTAAGACGGCCTTCAGTGCCGCCCACTGTGTCGCCTGCGAAGTGTCAGTGTTGCTGTTGTGAGTGAGGTAGTCCCGTATGACCTCCCCGACGCGTTGTACCACCGATTTTTTGTGTAGAAGTGTGTCCCGGAGGCGCCACGCCCCCCGAGAGGGGGAGGCCGCCGGCCACCGGAAAACGCCGGTGACTGGAGAGTGGTCAGACAGGGACAGGACCCCGATGTCCGCCGCCGTGGCAGCGGCACGCATCGGTCCACTCACCAGAAGGTAGTCCAGCCGTGAGTAGGTGCGGTGTGCGTGCGAGAAGAAGGAGTAGTCCCTATCCGTGGGGTGCAGGGAGCGCCAGAGATCATGCAAGTCCATTTCCGCAATCCGGGCCTTCCCATCCTGGGACAGCTCCCCCGTCTGCGGAAAGCGCTGGGCCGATCTGTCCATCCCAGAGTCAAAGACAATGTTGAGGTCTCCGCCCAAGATAATGTGTCGGTCTGGGGAAGCAGTGACATCCACCAGCGCGGAATCTAGGAAGCGCTCCTGATGCTCGTTTGGGCTATAAACGGAGCCAACTGTAAATGCTATGCCTCCCAGGCGCATGCGATACGCAAGGAGCCTCCCCTTCTGTTCAGCACACTTATGCAACACCTCCCCCCGAAAGGAGCTCGCTAGGAGAATGGCCACCCCCGCTGTCTTGTTCGCTGCCGAGGAAAAGAACTGGGTGGGGAACTTAGCTGAGCGCATCCTATGGCAGTCTCGGGGCAATAAGTGTGTCTCCTGCAAAAGGCAAATGTCCGCCTGTGTCCCCTCCAGCAACGACAGGATCGCTCTGCGCTTCACCGGGTTATTCAGACCCTGAACATTAAGGGTCACTACCTTTAGGCCCGGCATTCCTCACAGGGATCGGGAGCGCCATGCAATGGGTAGGGAATCAGCGGGCGGGGCGCGCGGGGCCGCAGCGCGGGACAAGCCAAAACGAAACGGGCATAGACAACATCGGACGGGACCTTCCCAACCCCAAAACAACCCCCTCCCCCACCCAAAACCCAACCTCGGCAACTAGCCATCCCCAAACTCAAACACCCCATAGTCTCAGTCAAGCCCCAAAGGGCAAGTCCGTAGAAAAGAGCAAAGTGGACGTCCGGCCACTCACCTCCCCCCGCTCCCCCCAACCCCCCCGCCCCGTGCCAAGCATGTTAAGAAGCTAAAGACATCTCCCCCCGGAGTGCGTGTTAGGCCGTCAAGGCCACGCTAGAGGAGCCGGTTGAGTCCCCGGCCGCCGCCCTCAGGGCGTCAGCCCTGTCCGCCCTAATGGTAGGGGAGTCCGGGCGCCCTGCACTGGTCGCTGAGCGCCGCCTCGTTGACCTCCGCCGATTCCGTCCCTCCGAGGACCTCCACGACGGCGTAGCTCCCTCCTCCTCCGCTGCCGTGAGCCCCAGGACACCACAAATGTCTTGCAAGGAGCGTAGCTGGTGTAATACTCCGTTCCACCGAAAAATCAGGCGGAAGGGGTGACCCCAAGAGTACGGCGTCTCATGCTCGCGCAAAAAGTCAGTGGCAATCCTAAAGGACCTGCGTTTCTGCAGAGTGATGGCGGAGAGGTCCTGGTAAAGCGCCACTGGCCGATCCCGAAAGGTCAGGGGCTGTTTCCTGCGGGCTTCAGCCATGATGCGCTCCTTTAGTGGAAAGTCGGGCAGGAAGGCCAGAATGTCCGGCGGGGGTGCCGATGGCTGGCGCTGACGGCCAACCCTATGCGCCCTGTCGATGCTGATGGGAAAGTCCGTGGCCTCCCCCAGGATCTCTCGGAACAGGGCCCGCAGGTAGCCACCCAGATCGGACCCCTCATCCGCAGTCGGCACGCCCCGCACTCGGATGTTGTTCCTCCGAGATCTGTTCTCAAGGTCCTCAGAGTGGGCCTGGAGCTCCACACACTGTTCCCGGAGGCGAAGAACGTCCTGCTGGAGATGGACTATCTCCTCCGCTCGCTGTTGGCCCTCCGTCTCCGCCGCTTCCACACGCTCACCTAGGCCCTCCACCTCTCTGCGCACTTCTCGGACCTCGCTGGCCACCTCCCGCTTCAGTGTCTGGAAGTCCTCCCTGAGGGAGCTAAACAGTTCCTCCATAAAGGCCCTCGTGACGGGTGGCTCCCCTCCAGTCACATCTGCCGGAGCCCGGGAGGGCCCCGGTGAGGGCTGTGCCCTGTCCCGCAAGTGCTGGGCCCTGCCAAGCATGTCCGGTAGAGTACGGTCCCCTTTCTTCGGGCCTCCTTTTCCAGACATCGCCAGCTCCGCAGTCGGGCACTGGTCCAAGTGCCCCAGGGAAGCTCAGCCGCCGGCTAGCACTCGGCCCGGGTATCCCCCACAAGTGAGGTCGCTGCGTCACAGGTGACAAAATGGCGGCCTAGTCCGGTCACCGGCAGCCGCAAGAGCTAGCGTGAGACAACCAGGGAGGCCGCAGCGGAGGGGTCCCAACAGCTCATCCCTCCGGTAGGCAGTCCAGCAATAGCGGGAGGTCGCCCGCCGCCAGCAGCCAGGACTTCAGTGGAAACCGCCACCACTGCTCCTTCGGGGACAAAATGGCGGCCGGTCGGAGCAAGCCAAAACGACTAGGCCCGGCAACACCTCCGGGGCCCCGAGGCACCCCGCAGTAAAATAGGTTCCACCCCCGGCCCCCGATTGTCACGCACAGGGGGCCAGATGGTCCGACCCCATCAGAGAGTCCGCCGTACCTCGGCTAGGGGTCAGGGCTTCCGCAGTGCAAGGTGTCGCCATCACCAGCCCGAGTGCCGGGGCACCCGTCCTAAGCCGTCCACACCGTTGGGCCCCTTCCTGCCAGGCTCCTTCAGTCACCGTCAAGCGGCGGGCCAGATCCCCTCCAAACCGCAACTTTCAGCACCAGGCCCAACCGAGGCGCCCGGACAGCTCTTCAATACGCTCCGCCCCTCGGGCTCGCCGCCGTCGTCCCTTGATCTCGGGCGAACTTTTGGGGGGGTTCCCCCGGGGCGATCCGGACAAAAACAGCACCGGTGTATGCCCCTGATGTTCCGCCACGCTCCTCTCCCGCGCTGAGCCTCAGCGGGGGGAGAGAAGCATAAGAAAAGGGCTTTAGCTTGGCCGGGCCGGAGGAGCTACGGGAGGAAGCGTCCGCTCACCCCGCCATCTTGGCCACGCCCCGTCTAAGGTTTTTAAATGCTAATTTCTAACTATAACGTGCCTGAAACCTATGATTTTTTCAGTGAATTTCAAAGGTTTTTTAAATGCTAGTTTCTAACTATGCCTACAGAGGTAGGGCATGTGATGAAAGAAGAAACAACACACAGAAAGAAAAAAAAAAGAAATGCCGAAAAAAGCAACAGAAGTCCACAAAGACGAAGAAAAGTGCAGGAAGAAGAAGCGATGTGCAGAAAGAACCAACAGAGGAGCAGAAAGTCCTCCTGTGCCCACAACTTTTTCAGACGGGTACTGGTGGTAACTGACTCTGACTAACCAGACCTAGAGCCAGTGCTATTCTAAAAGACACTTAGAATACAGTGAAAACACCTACATACACTAGGGAACACTATGCGTTGGGGTACCTCTGTGATTAGCATGATCTCCTTTGTAAGACCCTAGAACATAAGACGGCATGGGGATTAAAACTACCTCTTAAAACGCGCCATGGGGCGCGTTTGCACACTGGTGAAGGGAGGGGGGGGGCCTGAGGTTACATGTGTGCAAACACGCCCTGTGGCCGTTTTAAGTTGGGGTATAAAGTCCCCTTGAATCCTGAGGGTCCCTGGGGTCCAACTAGCCCACCAGGTACCTCCAGTAAGCGCCACAGAGCTGCGTTGCACAGAGGTGTCAAAAGGGGCGTGGCCTGGACCACCTCTCTGCAACGCACCGCAGTGGCGCTTACTGGAAGCACAAGGTAGGCTAGTTAGCCCCCAGGGGCCCTCAGGGTTGAAGGGGAATTAATTCCCCAACTTAAAACACGCCACAGTGCGTGTTTGCACACATCACCTCAGGCCCCGTCCCCTCCCTTCACCACTGTGTAAACACGGCCTGTGACCGTTTTAAGTTGAGAGATTAAGTCCCCTTGAATCCTGAGGGTCCCTGGGGTCCAACTAGCCCACTAGGTACCTCCAGTAAGCGCCACAGAGCTGCGTTGCACAGAGGTGTCAAAAGGGGCGTGGCCTGGACCACCTCTCTGCAACACAGACCTGTGGCGCTTACTGGAGGTACCTGGTGGCCCAGTTGGCCCCCAGGGGCCCTCAGGATTAAAGGGAACTGAATTCCCCAACTTAAAATGCGCCACAGGGAGTGTTTACCCACATGTCACCTCAGGCACCGCCCCCTCCCTTCACCACTGTGCAAAGGCGCCCCGTGGCACTTTTTAAGTTGGGGGATTAAGTCCCCTTGAATCCTGAAAGTCCCTGGGTCCAACTAGCCCACCATATACCTCCAGTAAGCACCACAGAGCTGCGTTGCAGAGAGGTGGTCCGAGGCCATGCCCCATTTTACACCTCTCTGCAATGCAACTCTGTGGCACTTACTGGACATACCTGGTGGGTTAGTTGGCCCCCAGGGACGCTCAGGATTCAATTTGGCTTAATTCCCCAACTTAAAACGCACCACAGGGAACGTTGTAACACTTGTGACATCAGGCCATGCCCCCTCCCTGCACCACTGCGCAAACGCACCCCCTGGTGCATTGTAAATTGGGGGATTAAGTCCCATTGAGTCCCGAGGGTCCCAAGGGGCCAACTAGCCCACCACTTACCTCCAGCAAGTGTCACAGAGCTGCGGTGCAGAGAGGTGTAAAAAGGGGCGTGGCCTCTGAACACCTCTCTGCAACGCAGCTCCCTGGCACATACTGGAGGTACCTGGTGGGCTAGTTGACCCCAAGGCACTCTCAGTATTCAAGGGGAATTAATTCCCCAACTTACAACGCGGCAAGGGGCGCGTTTGTAGAGTGCTGCAGGGAGGGGGCGGGGCCTCCAGCACGATGCCGGTCTTTTTTTAAATCTATGTATTTTAGAAGGGAGGCTGTGTGGCCCCCATTCCTTTCCTATTTTTGGGCCCTGGGGGAGCTGGCATTTCTTTTCCACAAGGGGACCTACTGACATGAAGCTCCCCTTATGGAAAAGCAATTCTGCTTTGCTTCATTGAACGAAGCAAAGCAGAGTTTGCAATGACAGGGCGGGAGCCGCGAGGCTTCCGCCCTGTCATTGCAAAAATCAGTGTCCCGGGGGTGGGCACCCCGGGACCCGGCAGGAGCCTGCCCTGGGGGGTGGCGGTCCCCAGGGCCATTACTGGCTCCAGGAGGGTGGCCACGCAGCCCCCCTCCCATCATTTACATAGCCCCGGGGAGGTGGTGGTCTCCAGGACTCAGGATTCCATAACGGACCCCAAAATTTGCATGTTTAGTGCCCCGGGGAGGTGGTGGTCCCCGGGGCATGTGGGAGGGCTTGAGCCCCCCCACACAGGTAATTAAAGAAAAAAAAAACAAGCCCCGGGGGATAGCGGTCCCCGGGGCTGCGGGGGGGACTGTGTGCCTCCCCCAGCAAATATTTTTAGAAAGCCCTGGGGGGGTGGCGGTCCCCGGGGCTGCGGCAGTCCCCCTGGGCTCACACAATATTTTTTGATTATGCCCCCAGGACTTGGCCCACCCGGGGGCTAATTAATAACGAAGCGCGGGAGTCAGCGCTTCGTTTTTTTATTTGCGTGGCCGGATCCGTGGATCCTCCGCGCATCCCGCGTTTAAAAAAAAAGAATGCTTTTTTTGGCCCTGGGGGTCCTTGTGGGACCCCCTAAGCAGGCCTAGGGGGTCAGGGTGTTTCTACCCTGCCCCTTTTCTTGTTTTGCGCCTTAGTTTTACTGATTTCTTGCGCCTCGGTTCTACCGAGGCACAAGATGGCTGCCAACACTTCCTGGTCTGAAGTGTTGACAGCCAATTAGAATGCAGCTCGTGATCGGGAGGGTGCACGGATCCTCCGTGCCTCTAAATATCGAAACTTTTATTTTTGATTTTCTCAGCAACTACTGAACGGATTTACACAATTTTTGAAAAAGGTCGCTTTCTGGGCCAAGCAGTACCTTTTTGCCAAATTTGGGGTAAATCCGTTCAGTAGTTTCGGTTGTATCCTTGCATAAAGTTTCCTATGGGAAATGGATTTTTTCACTCTTATGTTTTAAATTTCTCAGGAACTACTGAATGGATTTACACCATTTGAAAAGAAGGTCTCTTTCTGAACCAAGGGCTACCTTTTTGCAAAATGTGATGTAATTCCGTTCAGCAGTTCGGCTATAGTCGTGTCTAAAGTTTCCTATGGGAAATAACATGGAGAAAACGCGTTTTGGGACTCCCCTTTTTCCTGGCCTCCGCTTGGCGAATCACCCCAAAACTTTCACGATAGGAGCTGACCGGAGCAAGACCAACGTTTTGAAAATTTCGCGACGATTCGTCGACCGGCGCCAAAGTTATTGGGAAAAGATAAAACGCTTTTTGAATAGAAACAAGGTCCTAACTATAACTACCTACAGGCGACCGCCAGTAGGTATATATATATATATATATATATATATATATATATATATATATATATATACATATACATGTGTATATATATGTATATATATATATTCACTGAAAAAACCATAGGTTTCACACATGTTATAGATAGCTGGAAATTTTACTGATAAAAAACCAATGAAATTCCCCCGTTATAGTTACTGTAAGCAACTATAACTCACGCGACCGTAATCCTCTGCTGATGCTAATACTGTATTTAGACACTTATTTGCCCATGTCTTCTTCCATTAAATTTTAGCTATACATATATTACAAATTATTTTTTTTCATAAAGACACATATGTCATCAGCAGAGGATTACGGTCGCGTGAGTTATAGTTGCTTACAGTAACTATAACGGGGGAATTTCATTGGTTTTTTATCAGTAAAATTTCCAGCTAACTATAACATGTGTGAAACCTATGTTTTTTTCAGTGAATTAGCAAGGTTTTTTAAATGCTAATTCCTAACTATAACGTGTGTGAAACCTATGGTTTTTTCAGTGAATTTGTACGGTTTTTTAAATGCTAAGTTACTTTACGCCATTCGTGGCGTGCGCGCCCACTTAATGCAGTTCGTTCAGTGCGCGCACAGTGCGCTTCGCGCACCGTGCGCGCACAGTGAGCACGCGGTGCGCTTCGCGCACCGCGCGCCCACTTTACGCAGTTAGTGCCGTACACGCAAGGTGGGCACGCAGTGCGCTACGCGCACCGCGTGCCCACGTAACGCACCGTGCGCACATGGAGGACATATTATGCGCTTCCTTGTGATAGGTAATCTGTTAAATTTAATTTGTAAGTGATGACAATAATATGCCATGCACAGAGAGTGCGTTTGTTTTTTTTAATATATTTTTTAGCGTAAGCGCACGGTACGCGTACGGTAAGCGTAATCGGCGAAATTTTCAAAAAATAAAAATTTACCGTTTTTGGCCTTGGGGGATCTTTGAGGACTCAACTAACATGGCTATGTGCATGGGCGCTGTCTAAACAGCCCCTTTATATGTTTTTTCCCTTTGTTTACAGCCCCTCCCTCACAGTGCGAGAGAGAAAATGGCGGCCGCCGCTTCCTGGTTTCGACCGATTCGAATGTTTACTTAGATGTAACAGCCAATCAGAATCGCGCTCGCGCACGCCACCGTACGCGTACGGTAAGCGCACCGTAAGCGCACCGTAAGCTGGCTCAGATATATATATTGATTTAAAGGCTATTTTCTCAGAATCTACTGAACAGATTTACACCAAACCAACAAAAGGCACTTCCTTGACCTGAGGACTACCTCTCTGCCAAATTTCAAGTAATTCTGTTCAGCCGTTCGGGCTGTAGCCCTGTCTAAAGGTCCTATGGAAAAATGCATGGGAAAAACGCGTTTTGGGACCCCCCTTTTATCTCAGCCCCCGCTTGACGAATCCCCCCGAGACTTTCAGGGTAGGAGCGTAGCGTAGCGCCCCACCTATTTTGAAAAATTCGCGAGGATTCGTCAACCGGCGCCAAAGTTATTCAAAATAGAATGTTGAGGATTTCCTATGGAAACAGGGTCCTAACTATAACTATCTACTGGCGACCGCCAGTAGATTATATATATATATGTATATATATATGTATATATGAAGCATCAAAGCAGGCACACCGGAGGCCAATAAAAGTTGACAACGCAGGGAACTGTGGGAGCCAAAACACTGCTTGCAGTCAAAAAAGCCTCTGAAGAAAGAGCATGAAGCTCTGAAACACGTCAGGCTGGGGGATGAAAGAATTTGGAATGAAAATGCCTGTTCTAAAATAAAAGGTTTGTGATAAATCACCGGCTGGAGAGTGCGTCTCTATTGCAAGGGCATCTTTGGGATGATATATATATATATATATATATATATTCACTGAAAAAACCATAGGTTTCACACAGGTTATAGTTAGGAATTAGCATTTAAAAAACCTTGCAAATTCACTGAAAAAACCAAGGGTTTCACACACGTTATAGTTAGGAATTAGCATTTAAAAAACCTTAGAAATTCAGTGAAAAAACCATAGGTTTCACACATGTTATAGTTAGCTGGACATTTTACTCGTAAAAAACCAATGAAATTGCCCCGTTATAGTTAGTTCAGCTAACTATAACTCGCACGCCCGCAATGCACTGCTGATGACGTCACATATTACATCACTCATGACATGGTCAGTGACATCACTCATGACATCACTGATGACATCTCAAATGACATCACTGATGACACCATCCAGTGAATGTGTGTTTTTCTGAAAATTAAATATGTTTTATATATGTATATCTCAAGGTCGATGGAAGAATAAATGGGTATATTACTGTCTAAATGGATGATTTCTTTTTGAAAAATTGATTGTGTAACTGACTGATTAAGTGTATCATAGTGAATACATAGCTTAGTGAGTAATGTTTAAATATATAAATATCTGTATCAGTCTCTCACTTTGTGTTTAAGTGGCTGCATGGGTTGGTGAGTAGCTACATGGGTGTCTATATAGGATATTAGTTGCTTTTTTGAGTATCAGTCTGAGTGTCTGCATGGTTCGCTGGGGGGTATTACGTAGTGCATAGGTGCATGAATGATTGACTCACTGTTTGTATGTGTTGGTCAGAGCATGTGTGCAGGACTGCATGGGTGGATGAGTGTGTGTATGGGTGTGTTAGTGAGTGAATGACTGTCTCTATAGTGTCTTTATGAGTATCTACATATGTTTTAAACTAGTATATGTGACTATTGGTGTATATAAGTGAGTATATGTGAGAGTGAGAGATTGAAAGAGTTCCTGTATGAATAAGTATGTGTTTCTATAAGTGATTGATTAAAAGACTAAGTATGTGTAAGTTTCCATACAAGTAAGTGTGGTGGTGTGTGTATAACTGTATATGCAAGTAAATGTATGTTTGATTCTTTATTAGCATGAGTGACTATGTGTGTGAGTAACTCTATGGATGAGTGGCATTGTGTAACAGGATGTATAGGTGTATGAGTACATATGATGAGTTATTACATGTATGAGTGACTGTATAGGACTGTTGGTGAATGAGTGGATGTGTATGTGGATCTTAGAATTACTGAAGAGGTTGTTGTAACTGGTATTGGTATGTCCATTGTTTTGAAAAGTTTAGTCTCTATTTTTGAATGTGTGTATCAAAGGTTATATTAGGGTGAGAGGAGGTCTGCCACTCTATCACAAGGATGATGTCATCAGTGATGTCATCAGTGATGTCATTTGAGATGTCATCAGTGATGTCATGAGTGATGTCACTGACCATGTCATGAGTGATGTAATATGTGACGTCATCAGCAGTGCATTGCGGGCGTGCGAGTTATAGTTAGCTGAACTAACTATAACGGGGCAATTTCATTGGTTTTTTACGAGTAAAATGTCCAGCTAACTATAACATGTGTGAAACCTATGGTTTTTTCACTGAATTTCTAAGGTTTTTTAAATGCTAATTCCTAACTATAACGTGTGTGAAACCCTTGGTTTTTTCAGTGAATTTGCAAGGTTTTTTAAATGCTAATTCCTAACTATAACCTGTGTGAAACCTATGGTTTTTTCAGTGAATTTGCAAGGTTTTTTAAATGCTAATCCCTAAATATTTTGTTGTTGAAACCTATGTTTTTTTCTGAGAATTTGTATGGTTTTTTATATGCTAAGTTATGTATTTTTAATGTAAGATATTTTTTTTTATTTAAATAAAATTACTTTATATTCATTTATATATTATCTGTATTTTTTAATAAATTTTTTTTTAAATAATTCAATTTGGATATTTTTTTTTATAATTTTTTTAATTATTTAATGTCCTCTTTTTTTTTTTTTTTTTTTTTTATTTATAAATTTTTGGGGTGCGCGCTCTGAGCGCGCACCTAGTACTATTTCGTATGTTTTTTTATGAATTCCGGCGTACGTTATTTACGTACGCAAATATACTTATTGGTGCGCGCTGGGTGCGCGCACCCAGTACGTATGCGTACGTACGTACGCATGCGTCCTACGCCCTCGACGCGGTTTACTTCCGCATACGCTAAAATTACGCGCAATAACGGTCGCGTATACGCGTGTTAAACGTATGCGCGCTAGGTGCGCGTATATGACGTATGCACCTGCGCGTTTACGCGTTCGTGCATACGTCATCACGGGGTGCGCGCACGGAGCTTGCGCAGTGCGCGCACCTCGGGTTTATACATAATAAAACAACATTTCTTATTGGTTTTCATTACTTTCAGTTTCTAATTGTTTCAATACCACACCCAATCCCCCCATGGCAAGTCATGTGATCAAGAATCATCACTTATGATTGGTTTGAAGTACTTTCTGTTCCAGATTCTTCCCAAACCACACCTACTCCCCTCATTATTAGTTCTGATTCCTTTGGAGAAGGAGCTATTCTGTTGTTGAGAGACAATGGCTGAACAGCAACCTACTTCAGACAGTGAGCAGGACACTCTTGAGAGGCAGAGGAACAGGAAGCAGAAAGACAGCTTTGTATGGCAGTTTTTTACTTTTCCCAAGGATGAGAAAAAGGTAAATGCACCAAAAGTTACATGTGTACTTTGTAAAAAAGTCTTATCTCGTGGGAATCCTAACAAGAAATATTCTTTTAGCATTCACACTATGTTGAGACATGTTTACAAAATGCACCCAGTATCTTATCGTCGAGCTTCTGGAGAAAACCCTCCACCTGCTCAGCCGACGACATCAGCAGCAGCTCAGCCGAGCACATCTTCGGCAGCTCAGGGGAGCACTTCAGCTGCGATGGTGCCTTCACCTGTTTCTACACCTCTTGTTGGTCCACCTTGTTTGGCGAGGTTGTCTACACGGTGCACTGATTGCGGTTCTCTTATTTCTGTGGGGGAGACCAGTCTTGATCTCCTTCAGAGAAAATTTGATGCGCATTCATGCACTAGGCCATAGATGTTTTTTCTTTTTTTGCGTTTTTCTCTTCCTGTTTCCCTCCATTAACTCAAGGGCTCTTTTAAGAGCCACTTATAAACTTAACCAAACAAATTTTTTTTTTGAAAAATTTTTTTGAAATTTTTTTGAGGTGCGCGCACCCTGCGCGCACCCAAGGTTTTTTTTTTTTTTTGAGAGACTCCCCCTTTTTCCTACTAATGCAACTGTGAAATCACCAGAGCAAAACACAACAAATCTCTTCCTGTAATTCCTCTTTGCACACAGAGTCATGTTTTCACATTAGTCCCAAAACGAAAAATCTTTGCCAATTAGAATGCACACTTACTGCTCTTTTTTGTTGGCAAGTGAAAATCACTTTTACAGACTGACACATTATGAATCCACTTTTCAGATTTTTTTAAATGCACATGTCCAGACTGCATTTTCAGACCACAAACCATGTGTATGCTGGGTGACTGCCTACACTCCAGCAAGGGCAACCAGCCTTAGTGATGCTGAATGTATTTGCATTACAGACTGAAACCTCAAAACCCCACAGCACATTATCAGAGCCAGGACCTCTGTTCTCTACACCTCTCTCCACTCAGCAGAACCAGATAATGGCAATCTTTCCCTCTATTTTTCCACACATATACATGTTAATTTCAAATCTCACTGCTTCCCCCTTTTTTTCAAATGTAATCACACATTTCTATTGCTTGAAAACCAACCCTTTTCCAAAAGTACCCTTCCCCCTACTTCACTTCTGCCTAGTTCCCTTCCCCCAACTTGACTTCTGCCTGCTACCATAGCAACAGCTCATGGAACACTGCTGTGTGGAGTTAGGTCAGAAGTTCGCCACACAATGTTTCAATTCCACAGAGCAAGAGTGCTTGACTTTTCAAACCTTACAGCAAATCCATAGTACTGTTCTTTGGTAACACATTTTTCTGAACCAATACAAAACATGCTTCTATTTTTTTACACATACAGCCTAGTTTTTAGTGTAGAATGCTATGAAACAGCCAATCAGTTCTTTTTTTTTTTATAAAAAATATGTATGCCTCCATTTCCAAACTGTCTTTCATTTCTTTTTACCATTCTACTGAATTACACCTCCTGAGTGCATCCAGATCTCCTTTGTAGATGTTCACAGTGTGGATTGTAGGACACAGCTATGTCTTCTGGAGTGAAAAATTTGCAGAGAAAAGAGGTATGGTGAGAGACCTTGCTTTGCCAAATGTAGACATCAAGTGGATTGGTCAGAGAGGGTTAAAGTGGCACCAATTAATGCCTTTGGTGAAAACCTTTCAACATCTCCCACAGCCTAACCTTATTATTGTGCACTGTGGTGGTAATGATCTAGGCACTTTAACTGGGGTAGGTTTGGAAATGCTTATTAAGGACACCTTTGTGCAATTGATGTCGCTTTTTCCACAAACTGCCTTTGTATATTCTAACATATGCCAAAGGCAAAAGTGGAACTGGTCCAACCAATTTTGTCCGCAGATTGACAAAGCAAGGAAGCACGTCAACAAATCTATTTCTGCTTTCCTCAGAGACTATGGTATGGGTTCCATTTACCACAACAACTTGCGTTACGACATGCAAGACATTTATAGAGGAGATGGTGTGCACTTCAATGATGAAGGGAACAGAGTCTTCCTCTTGAACCTCAGACTCTGCGTCGGTACTTACTTGTAGGTACCGAAAAACAAACAATAAACACAAGGGCTCTTTTTAGAGCCACCTTATATCTAAACACTTAAATGCAATTTTTTTTAAATTTCTTTTTTTTTTTTCCGGGTGCGCGCAGGGTGCGCGCACCCGGCGATATTTTTTTACAAAATATTATTCTTTTTTTTTGCCCTACAAGGTCCTACTTTGTCCCCCTTACAATGCCTACTGGGTCTATTTCTACCCACTCTGCCCCCTTTTCAAGTGCTCCCCCTTTGTTTATCACCCCCTCTTTATGCGATAGACAAAATGGCTGCCGCCGCTTCCTGACTTCCACCGATTCGAATGTTTACTAAGATCTAACAACCAATCAGAATTGCGCTCGCGCACGGCAAGGTGCGCGCACCCAGCGCGCACGCTGCGCGCTTACAAATATATATTGATTCAAAGGCTATTTTCTCAGAATCTACTGAACAGATTTACACCAAACCTACAAAAGGCACTTCCTTGACCTAGGGACTACCTCTCTGCCAAATTTTGAGTAATTCTTTTCAGCCGTTCGGGCTGTAGCTCGTTCTAAAGGTCCTATGGAAAAATGCATGGGAAAAACGCGTTTTGGGACCCCCCTTTTATCTCAGCCCCCGCTTGACGGATCCCCCCAAGACTTTCAGGGTAGGAGCGGAGCGTAGTGCCCCACCTATTTTGAGAAATTCGCGAGGATTCGTCGACCGGCGCCAAAGTTATTCAAAATAGAATGTTGAGGTTTTCCTATGGAAACGTGGTCCTAACTATAACTACCTACTGGCGACCGCCAGTAGGTAATATATATATAAATATACATGCACGTTGAGGGTCCTTCCGGGGTCAATCCCATAGTCGGGTGGCGCATTACCGGCAGACACCCTAAAGCCAGTAAATAGTATGCAAATCCAAAAGAAAGCATAATGCGCACTCGGGAGAGATAATTTCACCAGGTTTTTATTCCTTCGTAGGAATAAAAACCTGGTGAAATTATCTCTCCCGAGTGCGCATTATACTTTCTTTTGAATTTGTATATATATATATATATATATATATATATATATATATATATATATATTCATTTAAAAAACCATAGGTTTCACACATGTTATAGTTAGCTGGGCATTTTCCTCATGAAAAACCAATGAAATTCCCCCGTTATAGTTAGTGCAGGCAACTATAACTCACGCAACCGTAATCCGCTGCTGATGACGTCAGATATTACATCACTGTATTTACACATTTATATACCCATGTCTTCTTCCTTTTGTTTTTAGCTATACATATATATATTTTTTTTTTTCAGAAAGACACATATGTCATCAGTGATGTAATATCTGATGGTTTTTTAAGTGAATTTGCAAGGTTTTTTAAATGCTAATTCCTAACTATAACGTGTGTGAAACCTATGGTTTTTTCAGTAAATTTGTACGTTTTTTTAAATGCTAAGTTACTTTACGCCGTTCGTGCGCGCACGGTGCGTGCACGGTGGGCACGCGGTGCGCTTTGCGCACCGCGCGCCCACTTCACGCAGTTCGTTCCGTGCGCGCACGGTGAGCACGCAGTGCGCTTTACAGTTAGTGCCGTGCACGCACGGTGCACTTTGCGCACCGTGCACGCACGGTGGGCACGCAGTGCGCTACGTGCACCGCGCGCCCACGTAACGCTTAATGGGCCATGTACGCACGGTGCACTTCATGCACCGTCCGCACAAGGAAGACACATGATACGCTTTGTTGTTAAGGGTTTTGGGATACATTGTTAATTAGCTTCGCGCACTAGGCGATTTGCCGAAAAAAATTAAATTTTGTTAATTGCCCTTGGAGGACCGCCTGGGATCCCTTGACCCCAGCTAGAGGGTCAGGAACTGTCCAGCGTGCCCCCTTTACATGTTTTTCTCCTTTGTGTTTCACCCCCCTCTCAGTGCGAGAGACAAAATGGCGGCCGACACTTCCTAGTTTCGACCGATTCGAATGTTTACTAAGATGTAACAACCAATCAGAAGTGCGCTCGCGGACGGCCGAGTGCACGCACCCTGCGCGCACGCTGCGCGTGTATAGATATATATATTGATTTAAATGCTATTTTCTCAGAAAATACTGAACAGATTTACACCAAACCTGCAAAAGGCACCAAACGGACCTTATGGCTACCTCTCTGCCAAATTTCACGTAATTCTGTTCAGCTGTTCGGGCTGTAGCTGCGACTAAAGTCCCTATGGAAAAATCCATGGGGAAAACGTGTTTTGGGACCCCCCCTTTTTCTAGGCCCCCACGAATCACCCCGAGACTTTCAGGGTAGGAAGGGAGCGCCCCATTAGTTTTGAAAATTTCGCGAAGATTCGTCAATCGGCGCCAAAGTTATTCAAAATAGAATTTTGAGATTTCCTATGGAAACTCGGTCCTAACTATGACTATCTACTGGCGACCGCCAGTAGATAATATATATATATATATATATATATATATATATATATATATATATATATATATATATATATACACAAATGAGAATGGGTGTTCCTGGGACCAGTCCCGAGTCAGGTGATGCGTCAACCGGCAAAGCCCTAAGCCGGAAATGAATAATCCAAAATTCGTCAAAGTATTGGACGCACTCTCAGAGGTCAAGCTACTTCACCAAAAGTTTTAATTCTTGTTAACCGCTACGCGTTTCGACACCAACAATGTGTCTTGATCACACGATACTTTGACGAATTTTGGATATATCTATATATATATATATATCTATCTATCTATATATATATATATTCACTTAAAAAACCATAGGTTTCACACATGTTATAGTTAGGTGGATATTTCACTCGTAAAAAACCAATGAAATTCCCCCGTTATAGTTAGTTCAGATAACTATAACTCGTGCGCCCGCAATCCTCTGCTCATGACGTCACATATTACATCACTCATGACATGGTCAGTGGCATCACTCTTGACATCACTGATGACATCATCCTTGTGATAGAGTGGCGGTCGCGCGAGTTATAGTTATCTAAACTAACTATAACGGGGGAATTTCATTGTTTTTTTACGAGTGAAATATCCACCTAACTATAACATGTGTGAAACCTATGGTTTTTTAAGTGAATTTGCAAGGTTTTTTAAATGCTAATTCCTAACTATAACGTGTGTGAAACCTATGGTTTTTTCAGTGAATTTGTACGTTTTTTAAAATGCTAAGTTATGTATGTATTATTATTTTTTTATATATATTTATTTTACAATAAACTACATATTAATTTTTTTTTTTTATGGTTTTTCACCGTGCGCGCATGGTGCGCGCACCCCCACGATTTAAAAAAAAATAAATAAAAATGTTTTTTCTGCCTTCGGGGTCCTTCAGGGACCCCCTGACAAAGGCTAGGGGGTCAGGAACTCTCTACCCTGCCCCCTTTTCACGTTCGCCACCTTCCTTTTCCACTCTCGCACTGAAAACAAACAAAATGGCGGCTGACACTTCCTGATTTCGACCGATTCGAACGTTGACTGACATGTAACAAACCAATCAGAATTACGCTCGCGCACGTTAAGGTGCGCGCACGGTGCGCGGCTATAGATATGTATGTGCTTTTAACTGCAATTTTCTCAGGAACTACTGAACAGATTGACTCCATATATGCAAAAGGCACATCCCTGACCTGAGGACTACCTCTCTGCCAAATTTCAAGTAATTCTGTTCAGCCGTTCGGGCTGTACCTTTGACTAAAGTTCCTACGGGAAAATGCATGGGGAAAACGCGTTTTCGGACCCCCCTTTTTTCTCGGCCCCCGCTTGACGAATCCCCCGAGACTTTCAGGGTAGGAGCTGAGCAGAGCGCCCCATTAGTTTTGAAAAAGTCGCGAGGTATTGTCAACCGGCGCCAAAGTTATTCAAAATAGAATTTTGAGATTTCCTATGGAAACACGGTCCTAACTATAACTATCTACTGGCGACCGCCAGTAGATAATATACATCCAAGAAAGAAATGACTCAAACAGATAGCTTCACCAAAGAACAAAAATATATTTCCACTACAACGTTTCAGTTGCCGCCTTCCTCAGGTAGTACAAGATGGTTTGCTCAGTGGCTGCACAGATGACACAGCTGAATTTTCAAAAAGCATGATGAGTGAAGATTCCATTTCGAATGTGGAATCAATGCAGTCCTGAGAGCTCTTGAGATATGCAGTAATCAGGTTGTATTGTCAGTAATGTTCCAATGGAATCTTCACTCATGATGCTTTTTGAAAATTAAGCTGTGTCATCTGTGCAGCCACTGAGAAAACCATCTTGTACTACCTGAGGAAGGCGGAATCTGAAACGTTGTAGTGGAAATATATTTTTGTTCTTTGGTGGATCTATCTGTTTGAGTCACTTCTTTCCTGGATATTTTATTTCTTTGCGACTCATTGTATCCTTTGGGATCCAGATTTTTGCCCTGGCTGGCTGCTGTTTTCTTGTGATCCTTCATCTATATATATATATATATATATTACCTACTGGCGGTCGCAACATTCTATTTGGAATAACTTTGGCGCCGGTCGACGAATCCTCGCGAAATCTTCAAAACTAATGGGGCGCTACGCTCCGCTCCTACCCTGAAAGTCTCGGGTAGATTCGTCAAGTGGGGGCTGAGAAAAAAGGGGGGTCCTAAAACGCGTTTTTCCCATGCATTTTTCCATAGGACCTTTAGACACAGCTACAGCCCGAACGGCTGAACAGAGTTACTTGAAATTTGGCAGAGAGGTAGTCTACAGCTCAAGGAAGTGCCTTTTGTAGGTCTGGTGTAAATCTGTTCAGTAGTTCCTGAGAAAATAGCATTTAAATCAATATATATATCTGTGGCAGCTTACGGTGCGCTTACCGTGCGCTTACGGTAAGCTTACCGTACGCGTACGGTGCCGTGCGCGAGCGCGATTCTGATTGGCTGTTAGATCTTAGTAAACATTCGAATCGGTCGAAACCAGGAACTGGCGGCCGCCATTTTCTCTCTCGCACTCTGAGGGGGGGAGGAAAAACAAAGGTTAAAAACATGTAAAGGGGCATATTAGACAGCTCCTAACCACCTAGCCTTGATTCAGGTGTCCCATAAGAACCCCCAAGGCCAAAAATTCAATTATATTTTTTTTCGCAAAAACGCCGATTACGCTTACCGTACGCGTACGGTAAAAATTAATTATAAAAACAAAACTATCCACATTTCCCCCCCCCCCCCGTGTGCAAAAGGTGCTCGCAGGGTACCTTTTGTGCATGGCATATGCAACAAAAGGAACAATTAATAGATTACCTTTCACAACGAAGCGCATAATATGTCCTCCGTGTGCGGACGTTGCGCGAAGCGCATCGTGCGTACATGGCCCATCCAGCGTAACGTGGGCACGGCACTAACTGCGTAAAGTGGGCGCGCGGTGCGCGAAGCGCACCGCGTGCTCACTGTGCGCGCACGGTGCGCGAAGCGCACCGTGCGCGCACGGAACGAACTGCGTTAAGTGGGCGCGCACGCCACGAACGGCGTAAAGTAACTTAGCATTTAAAAAACCGTACAAATTCACTGAAAAAACCATAGGTTTCACACACGTTATAGTTAGGAATTAGCATTTTAAAAACCTTGCAAATTCAGTGAAAAAACCAAAGGTTTCACACACGTTAGAGTTAGCTGGACATTTTACTCGTAAAAAACCATTGAAATTCCCCCGTTATAGTTAGTGCAGGCAACTATAACTCACGCGACCGCAATCCTCTGCTGATGACATATGTGTCTTTATGAAAAAAAAATATTTGTAATATATGTATAGCTAAAATTTAATGGAAGAAGACATGGGCAAATAAGTGTCTAAATACAGTATTAGCATCAGCAGAGGATTGCGGTCGCGTGAGTTATAGTTGCCTGCACTAACTATAACGGGGGAATTTCAATGGTTTTTTACGAGTAAAATGTCCAGCTAACTCTAACGTGTGTGAAACCTATGGTTTTTTCACTGAATTTGCAAGGTTTTTAAAATGCGAATTCCTAACTATAACGTGTGTGAAACCTATGATTTTTTCAGTGAATATATATATATATATATATATATATATATATATATATATATATATATATAAATAGCATTGGTAAAGCCAATAGGTCTTACCTATGTGAGAGCTATTAGCTTTGCCAATATGTTTTAGCCATGTTGCACACCAGCGTGGCTGCTGTTCACCATAGCTATAAGTTAGTGCTGTAAAGGATAAAGTGGTGTAGAGTGGCATGCTATGCAAGCGCTATATAAATGCAAACCTTTTCCCTCTTCTATCCCTCCGCTACCGTTCTCAATCCAAAAAACTGACTAACATATCCACCACTCAAATCACTTTCATATTTCAATATACTAATTGAACACTAATCCTTTATGGGTTCTGGAGTAGCGTGCTACTGGCAGAAAAAGCGCTTCAATGCCTCGTCAGGCAAAGTAAGCGCTATATAAATGCAATTATAATACAATACAATAAACACCTGGATGCGACTGGATTCAAATAACACATTAGACAAGAGTAATATACTGCCTAAAAAAAAGTAATAGCATCCTGGAAAAAACAAACCTCATAGGGAATGCAAGATTAAGTAAAGCATGCGAAATTGTAAGCAGGAACAACATGGTTACCTTAATGCTTTTACACTCATTAATCAGAAATCAGTGAATATTTTTGCCTCTCTAAAGTTAAGGGCAGGAAGAGACACGTTTTAATGTCCATTGCTTTTGAAAAGGCCACATCATAAACACATAGCCGGAGTACACATTTTGTTTTCCAAACTACCCATCAATCAGGCATTGCAGTACCTCCAGGACTGGTGCACTTCCCCACCCGGGTAAAACAATGTTGTTCAAAGAAAGACAAGAAAATAAAAGTAGCGCTTCATGGCAAACTCTGTCAAGTGACGCTGATGTGTTTGGGTGTGCATAAAATCATTCTGGTCACTTTGCGACCACTCTGTCTTGCTTTATTTAGTTATTTATTCAATTTTCATATTTTGAACCTTTCATCCCCGAGGCTGCACTTTGGAATAGAAACATTTTTAAAAAAAACATTTCCAGAAAAAGGGTTCATCTTATTAGGATCCATTTTGCAGGCGAACAAATAAACGAAAGGAGGAAAGAGGTTGAGAACCATTTCTTGAAGTCACGGTTTTCAGTAAGTGAGGAGGAGATAGACAGAAAGAGAGGGAGGAAGAGGAAGAAAGAAAGAGGGGGGCAGCTCCCAGGGCAGAGCAGAAGTGGCACTGTCTTTGTCTTCTCTGAGCAAGGAAAAGAGTCATTTTCCTTCTCTGCCCGCCCCTCCCTTTCCCGAATGGCCACAAACACCGAGCCTTATCTATAGGCCTTGGCTATTCCTGCCGTCCTGGGACACATGTTCAAAATAAAAAAGTAGGGGCACGGAAACTATGGAATTAAAGAAGTAGGGGCACGCCGTGCCCTGCCGGCCCTGCCCACTTCAACCACTAGTTTAAATACATTATACAAGAAGCCTGGCAGGAGGGGTCCCTAAAGAGCAGTAGGAAGGGAGGGGAGTGTAGATTGTGAGGGGTATTTATAACTAAATGTTTTGTAAACTAACAATTTTTAAGACCTTTGAAACAGAGACAATAGTGTGTATATGTGTTTTTGATTGCATGTGTATGTAAAAATCCCAAGCGAAATCCGACAAACACCTCATCATACCCAATTTGAAGCACCGGTACCCAAGAAGTTACTGCAAAAAATATTTATTCGGGGGGTGTAACATCCCAAACACCCCCCGCCCCACTTTGAAGTTACTCCACTGCTTGCCCCCTTGGAATCCTACATGAAATTACCATGAGAAATTCTGCACTGTATTCGATTTTCCAAAGGGCGTAACGTACACATTTACTACCTGCTCTGAACAGGTGGTAAATGGGTAAATGTGTGTGGGGGTAGAGGAGGGGGTTCTGTGTGGGATGGGTCAATAAATATGGTCTGGTACTGCCTAAAACCCCCTCCCCCTAATAAACCAAAGACCCTTGGGAATGGGGACCCTCCCAGCTCCCGTGGAGGCTCGCCGCCCTGCTTTCCCCCAAGGCAAACAATGCACACACCACAACTGTTTGGATTAGGGGTCGTGGTAACCCCGGCCGTACTTTATTACATAAAATAATCAAAACATTGAAATTCTTATTATTTACATTATGTACAATACGCAGAAAGTCCAATACATTGATAGGTACAAGATGTCAATTGGCTAACCTTGACATGCTTCTAGCACATAACCATTCCTATCGTAAAATAAGCGATGAAAATATTCTCTTTCTGTGTATCCCCGTTACAGCCTACAGCAAGGTCAATGACTGGCGGCCCCAGATACCGATCAAGCTAGGTCCCAACTCCTTATCAGAGTGACCTTGCGCAGGGGATCCAGCTTACTGGATAGATACATCCCCCGGGCTCCCCCTGCAACCTCAGCGTTAAACTCCATAAGGGGTGCTGCAGTTAATGCATCCTTGCGCCCTTGAGCGCATGCACGTGCAGGGATTGGCCAACCAGCCTACTGGAAGCAAGACTTCCCTTACCCCCCTCACCCTTCCAGCCTCCCGACTGTAACTGGCCCATGAGAGACCCTCTGTCTCCCCCTTGGGCGTTCCCATTTGACAATGGTGAAGCCCGTTAAGGACCGAAAATGATGCTCATCAATCATGACCTTACCGCCTGACCAAGGAAAAACACATACAAAAAAGAGATCGTCCGCTCTGATCCCCAGCCTTTTAAGTGCAGGGTCAGGCAAGCCGGTTATGACTGGCTTGTCCGACGTTTGCCCGACGCGTCAACTGGAAGCACTTGTAAATGCTTCTGGTTTACGCACGGTCAGCCAATCGCGTGTGGGGCTCAGGGGAGGTCAGGTGCGGGGGCTCGGCGCGACCGGCATACTGGTCTCATGCCTGAGTCCGTGTCTGCCTTACAAGGGGGATAGGGAGGAGAGAGAAGGAGAAAGATGGTTCTGGCAGCGGGAAGCATTGTATGCTTCTCTGGTGATGGGAGGGGGGCTCTCATTGACAGAGAAAAAGTTCGGCTTGCTCCTTTTTAGCCAAAGCCCCATGCAATTTTACCACCAGGAATCGGCTGGTGACATCGGGCCCAGTGTTACCACCTGGGGGTAAACCAAGTGCAGGAGCACCGGGCCTGTTGTGATCAGGCAGAGTGGTATCCAGGAGACACATATATTCTAAGCGAGCGCAAATCGAACCTATAGAGATGTTAACATACTAAGGATCTGCTTATGAGCTATGAAGTGAGTTCGCTGTCCAAAGAGAATTATACGGGGATCGGCATTGCGATCTGTCAGATAATTATTGCATGCCGCAGTTTTCCCCTTGAATATTTTGCCACGCAAAACCTGCCAAAAGAGATCTGGGGAAAATATCTAGAAAACAGGCAAAATATACATATTTTTGTGATATAAATATCATGCCCCCATGTTGTGCCTCATTGCTAGGGAGTTTTATTCGGAGCCCTAACTTATTTGGAAGTGAATCATTTAATGCACCAATTTTATTGTGTAATGTATAAAACTGCAACCTCAATTGTTATACACTTCAGTAGTTTTATATTTAAACAACAAACAATGTGTATTCCAATCTAACACTAATAATAGTGTAGATGGCGCAGTCTTCAAAGCGTGGCATGGACATTGTGACAACTACAATAGAGCCAAGGAAAGGACATGGGGTTGTGACATAGCACAATAGTAGGATTTATACATAATTCATGAGATTCAGGCAATGCAATTCAGAACTACCCCTGGTACAATGCCGACATTTCAACCCTTAAGCATAAATCAGCTGTTCTCATCTGGATAAGGGGCCATCTGTCTAAACCCCTGTGACAATATGAACAAAAGAGGTCCCTATTAATAAAATAAAGTAGTGTTACCACACAAAACGCGAAAGTGTAAATGTATTCACATAACAATTTGCCAAATTAATATTTGATCAAAAGCCTATGAAATGAAAAGTGCTGAGTCAGGTCCAAGGGGTGCAATATTTCAAGCACACCTAACATAGAGATGTACTCTTGTCTACTCACATAGATGCTAAAGAAGGGGAAACCAATGCTCCCTATATTCTGTGAATTCTGTAAAATGAATGATCATCGTAAGGAAATGCCTGTTTTTACCACCCCCCCCCCCCTGCATTTGTGGACTGATGCTGCTGGGTTTTCGACTCTGAGAGTGCACTGAGACCTGATAGCCAGACCTCAGTGCCAGTGCTCTGACCCTATACAAAGTTATGTTAAATGTGTGACACCTAATGGCAAAGCCACCACTTCCCTTACGTAATACATGTAAGTCTCTCCGAAGGAAGGACTATAGAGTCCCATGGCAGGGAGCTGTACATTACTAAGTAAAATGTGATTTACTATATGTCTTAGCAGCAACACCTCCAAATTGTCATAGTGCTTTGGAAAGGTCAGGAGCCCCGTTGGCTCACACAGGGTTAAACGGTTGGTACCCCAACCCATCTAACTCCTGAGTGTGACCACTTAACAGGGTCAAGTAAGGTATCAAATTAATTGGGATAATTAAATCAAACCTGATGCTTAGACCAGATTTAAAGTAACTATTAAAGTTAAGCAACTTTTAGACAGTTGCCACTCTGCACTCTAGCTAGTACAATGACCTCACAAAGGTGCTGAAACATAAACAGGTTTCTGACCATATGAGGAGATGAGTGAATGACTAACAGGCCAGGGAACAAAGGCAGTGGCCGCAGTGCAAGGTGCAGGGGTAGTTTCACCATTAGGGCTGTGGGGCTGCACGCCTCTGAAATTCCTACACAATCATTTACATAACGTATTAAATAGATCGATTATTTAGAGATACAATGGTATCTCTAAGTAAATCGATGCATTTAAGTCTGGGATGGGTTGTGTTTCAGGCTTTCTGCCCCGCCTCGCTCTGAAACAAGAGATGTAAGCCAGGCAGTAAATCAACTTTTGGGACTGTGATGCAGTAAGCAGGGCTTTCTGTTTTAAAGCCCTTCATTGCCTTTGGGTCTATGGTTGCATACCCTCTGTAGGCCACTGATGCAATTAGCGTCATGGTTTCGGGTGTCGGAGACTTCATCCCTGTGTGACTTCAGACGTCCCTCATTCAAAGGCATAGATCCCACCCTTTTGTCATATGTGAGTGTGGATACAAGCAGGTCTGATCCGGTGCCTTGTTCTCTGTAATGGTAAGTGCTTAGAAGCTAAAGTTGTGTTATGTATATTGTGCTGAGACTCCTCATCACACTAACCTTCCCCACTGTGACACCCCAGGACCTGACTGCATGTAGCTGGCCCCGTTAGAAGTGGAGCTGCAGCATTTGTTCCATCGAGAAATGGAGCCAAATAATGAGCAGGGTTCGTTCTTGTTCCCTTGCGAAGTTGATCTAAATATCTGAGTCAAGCAAGGGGAGAGATTTGTGCTTACAGTGGACAGTTCTCTGATGTGTGACATCAAAACTGCCCGTGGCTTCATGCCCCTAAGTTAACACTGATGCTAAAAACATGGATTGACTTGCAAACAATGAATGTTAAAAACGCTGAGGCAATACATGTCAGTGATTTAGTTCCTCTCTTATTTCTCATACTTTACTTAATGTTGCATTCCCCAAGAGTTAGCTATTTTATAATGTTGTTGTTTATCTGTATTTTTTCTGTGCATACTTTGAGGCTTGAGCCATGCCCGGTTTTATGAGGGGCTTTGATTGAGTGCGCAGGCGCTAAGGCTGAAGCCAAACAAAGTGCATGTCAGTGGGTTGGCCTCTCTGCAGAGCACATAGCACAATGTTTATGTGTTCCATTTGCAACTGAAATTCTGTGGATGTGTGTGTAAAGGGGAACACAGCTGTCAAAATATTTGCAGGGCAAAAGTCAGAGAAAATAAAGTGCTTACATTTGGGGTGCAGTGCATGCTTGGGGGCAGTGAAGTGACAGAGATGCAAGGAAGTGCATTCAGGGAAGAAGGGAAAAGAGGATGTTGAAAGGAAAGAGAGGTGGTTGAAGATGTGCAGATGGACAAGATATGCAGAGAAAAAGAGGATACATATCTAACATAAAGCACCCATAACTGAAGGCCAAAAGTCTCACCAAAGGCCTCAATGCTATTTAATTTGCAGACTCACTATTTCATAATTGAAACATTTCCAATGTTAATTATTTATAACAAATCATTGTTGTTATTGATTTATTTTCAACACCTAACACCTATTGTAAAAGCCAATAGTAGTGAAAGGTTTTAGGTGTAGATCGGTTGTAATGTAATTTATCTGGATGCAGTTACATCTAAGAGAGAAACCAGTAAACCAAAATATTGGTCGGTTGGCACGCTATGGGAAACACAGAAATGTATTTGACATGTTCCTTTTTAGAGAGCTGCTAATTTCTTCATACCACATAAAGACCTGTCTGCACATATTTCTATATGACTGGTTGCAGCCAGCAGCTGTGGGTGCTTCCCGAAGCCTGGTGGTTAGAATTTTATTTTCCAAAGTTAATGCTGCATGCAATGCAAGACAGTGGGCAAGCATACATTTTAAAATGCAAAGTTGTCACACTGTACAATTTACACATTACATTAATTGCTCAACATATTGATGCAGTAAGATATGGGGCAGTTTTTAATGTGCTTAATATCTAAAAACTATACCATCCCACTGCTTTATAAGCCTTGCTTTATCTCTACATTAATTTGCTTTGAAAAGTACAAGTGGTTTTTTATTTCTTTCTCTGGAGAGGGACCCACCCTGGATCCCAGGTTTGTCCATTAAACCTGTTCATGTTGCGTGCTATACAAAAGTCAAGCCCAATGTTTACGCCTCACCACTTTTAAATGTCACCAGCCGCCACTGGTGAGGTGTGACCTCCCCTCCCAGGATAGCCACTCAGGGTGTTAGTCCAATAGGCAGGCTTCATAGGTGAAGCTGCCATTGAAGGGCTGCTTGTGACAACATCACTGAGCAGGATGCCTTTTGTTCCAGCAGACAATTAAGAGACACAGCTAAGGCAGGGAAATCTGTGTCCAAACCGGTTTCCCCCTGGGCGTGTAGCCCACTGGTAGCCACACATCTAGGGTGGGCTACCCTGCTCCCGATGATCGAGGAAGGGTTGTTCCATCTTGAAGAAGGCAAGAATGGGGCACTTTAGGATAGCTAGATGCCACACATCACAGAAACTTTGACACTTGATAGGAGAGGGCCCAGTAGCCCATTGGCTAGTGACGCCGTGGTCCCCTCAAGGCACTTTCCTGGGATCAGTAGGGCACCCCTGGCACCCTGTCCCACAGTTCACATTGGAGAAGAAGAGAGGACCGAAGAAGGACTGCCCTGCTGCCTTTGAACAGTTCAATAAAGGGCTGCACAATCGAGAGACCTGCACCTGCTGCACTTTTGGGCCAGCAAGACTGGGACTGTGCCTGCCAGCTTGACCAAGACCAATGACTCAGAGGATCAGGTTGCTAATCTCCTGGAACCAGATCCAGGAAACAAGAGCTGAAAGAGCCCAAAAGGACAAAGTGGTAGTCACTGCAGACGGTTTGCCACTACCAGTCATCGGCCACAACAGAGGACAAATCTGAAATAGTCACAACCTGCAGCCAAGTCTGGTGGACCCAAAAGTGCCATCCAAATTTGGATAAATCTGTCACAAGGGACACTAGACCCCACCAAATAGTGTGCATCCAACCGCCGTGCAGCATAACCAGTAGTGCAGCATCGGCTGTCCAGCTACTGCAATGTAGAGGACTTCAAGGGACTCTGATCTCCATGGCCAAAGTCGCCCCACTTTACTCTTGGACCAAGGAGCCATCACGAGACACCCCCATCGACCGCACCACAACCGGAGCAGCCTTTTGAGGATCTTTGCCTGCATCCCTCAGCTTTAGGACCATTTCATTGATGTCTATTGCATTTGTCCTGTAAAATTGGGAACTTGCTTCAAAAACTCTCTGGTGGCCAGGTAACTGTCCAAAGTATCCTTACTTGCCCCCTAGACGTTATCCCTGCTGGATTTGGTGGCCCAGGTCGGGCCAGAATACCCACACTAACTTTTCCGAAAATGTTCAAACGTTTTCCATCTTTATGTTTGCCAGTGCTTGTTTTGTGTTGCATTTAAAAGTGATAAAAAGGTCTAAAATCTGTATCTCCAGGCCCCTTTGGTGGATTTGAGTGATAAAAGTCTCTAAAAATCCATAAAAATAGGCTCTATTTTTATAAATTGTTGTCTTGTCTATTTAATGTTGTGTGATTTTCTTATTTTGTTGTTTAATGCTGTTAACTGCTACACACTTCCTTTGTCAAGCCTTATTGGTCACAGTCACAGCTTACCAGGGTTGAGCTAAGGTTAACTAAACAATACTGACTGTACTGAAGACGGCATCCATGAGTGCTCTCCACGATATGGCCCCACAGCCATCTCATGTAGCACACCCAGATCCTCACAGTCAATAAATCACTAATAAGTACATCAAACAAAGGGATTCAGTGAGGCCACCATTCTCAGATCAGATGAATGATTGTTTCCAAATGCTCGGGTAGATGTTCTGTGTACAAAGTGCTAGTGTTGTTACAGCCACAATTGATTGTACAGGGCCAGGTTAATGAAATCTTAACTGTAACTCAATCATGTGTAAGTGTAGTATAATTTGTGTTTATAAACCCAACAAATGTGACTAACAGAATACACATTTAGATATTTTGGTGGCAACTCTTGTTCGGTGTTGGTATAAAGGTATGTCCTGTTTATACACTGACATACCAGTTCTTGATTATTATTCCCCAAAATTCCAGTATTGATAATTTCAGTGTAATAGTAGCTTCAGCTGGCAATAAAGAATACCAGACACAAATCACCCAGCTCAGAATGAAAGCATACAAAAGGTACACAATCACAAAGTTTTTTGGAAGTTACACAAATGCAATGAGAGGAAAAGGCCCATTGAGGGATATACACACACTATGAGAGAGAAGATACAATTCTATAGGTGGTCGCATCCTAACAAGCTTTCAAACACTAAAGTAGAGGTACAAATAATGAAAGAGAAGAAAAGGCCCTAAAAAAAAGGCAAAAATTCTCTTTTACTTGTAGTCTTTAAAATTAAGTTTTTAAACAGGTGCTTAATCGATGTGATCGAGTACCTTCATACGTGTGAGCTCCACTACTCAATTATAACCTACTTTGTCTCAGCTATAAAATCAACTGTAAACTCCTAAAATAATTACAATAAACGTTAAACACAGATGCATTAACAAAAAAAATTTGTTATCATTAAAAAACATTACTCAATGTATCTCTCAGTTACTGCTCATTTGAGTTGGTTGAATCAAAATGATAAATAGATTTAATACAGCCTGACTTTTGAATAGGTGAACTTCCATTATTAACCTACCATGTTGGGCTTTGACCTCTCGGCGGGGTCACCCCAAACCTTTTCCCTTCACCCCACCTGTTTTCTGAATTTGAGTTTGTTGGCACTAGTACACTGTGCACATTACCACTCCTAGCCAGTACTAAAGTAGTTGTGCTCGCTTCCTCAAACATGGTGAAATCAGGGGCGTAACACAAACCCCCGCAGCCCCTGCGGTGCAGGGGGGCCCCAAGCTCCAGGGGGCCCCCTCAGCACAGCACTCTTGCCAGAGAGCTCTTAATTGAGCTCAGAGGGGGACCCTTCACGTTCCTTGCAGGGAGGCCCCCTCAATTTTCGTTACGCCAGTGGGTTAAATTAGCCTAAACCTGATTGGCAGTTTTAAATAACTTATAAACCACTAGTTTATAGTATAATAGATACCCATAGTAAATACACCAAAAAAAATCTTTTTTTAAATGACACTGTAGGATTCAATTGAATTCTACTAGTGAGCAGCCACACTCATTGTGCCACTTACTAAAGTAGCCTTTCCCAGGCCTGCCACTGCAGCCTGTAGTGCAGATGTATACTGCCATTTCCACCTGGCAAAATAAAATTTTTGCCAGGCCTAAATCTTTCTTTTTAATACATATATGTCACCCTGAAGGTAGGCCCTAAAGGCTAATGGCACCGTGTGCATTGTATTTAAAGAGTGGGACATGTGGGTCTAAGTTAAACAGGTCCTGGTAGTTAAAAACTCCTACATTCGTTTTTCACTCATGTCAGGCCTATTTCTCCCTTAGGATAACATTGGGATACCATATTGCATTTAATAACTGCCAACTTTTGATTAGGAGAAGGTAAAAATGTCATGTTTGGACTCACTGAATTGTAACTTAAAATCCTCTTTAATGGTAAAGTCAGATTTTAGATTATAATTTTGAGAATGCCTTGTTTAGAATGCTCTATCTTAGAAGGTTGGCATTTTCCTGGCCAAAAGCATCTAAGGCCTAGGAGTTTGCAGCTACCTGGGCCTGTTAATTACTCCTCCATTAAGAATGTATATTGTGCCCAGGCAGTGAACAATAGTGGACTAGGTGCAGGTAGGATGGTTGGGAGTGGAGCTTTTCCCTGCCCCACTTACATTTGAAAGGGCTTGTCTCCAGCACACACAAAGGAACCTAACACTATTCTTTTGTCACCACAGACTTCTTGAAGCCTTGGCAGAGGAAGAGAGGTACTTACCAGAACCAGTTGTGGAGTTATCCTTGACAATTCCCCCACTTCAAAATATGGTATCAGGAATAAATATTGGACCTTCTGAGACCCTTTTCAGCACACTCCTCGATCTGTAGACATCACAGAAGAAGGACTGCCTTGTCCCCCAGAGGACTGCCCTGCTGCTTGATGCCTGCCTTGTTCATCAAAGGACTGACCTGCTGCCTGAGGCCTGCCTTGTTCCTCAGAGGGCTACCCTGCTGCTTACCAGAGGACTACCTGCTGCTTGAGGCTTACCTCATTCCCCAGAAGACTGCCCTATTGTTTGAGGCCTGCCGTGTTCCGCAGAGGGCTGCCCTCCTGCCTGAGGACTGCCCTGCTTTCTGCGAAGGAAGACTGAGCCTGCTGCCTTCATCCCAGGATACCTGAGAAACTCCATGGTTCAGTTGGCTGACCACCTCTTATGAACTACAGGAACACAACAAGCTCCAGAGACCTCTCTGCAACTGCGCAGCTGACCTGCTACAACCGGATCTGCCTGGACTTCCACTTGGACCTGCCTGAGGCCTGCTGACTCTACTAGAGTGGGTCCCTGATCACCGAGAACCTTTGACTAGCATCATAGCGCACTCCTCTCAAATCAAAGGAGAAATCCTGAAGTTCAGGACTCGTTGTGCTGGACTTTGAGATGGTAACTTTTTTAGCAGAGCTAACCTACTCCCTGTAGCCGGCCGATGCTCCATCATGGTTGGCCTGACCTTGTGATTTTTCCCTTTTCTAGCATGACCAGATGACTGTGGGTGTCGCTTTGTGCTTTTAGGTGCTATACTTACCTAAAACTTTAAAATTCAATATCTTCTGTTCTGCTGATTAGAGTTTAGTCATTTTGGGCAATTTTTAAATTTAGAATTTGTATAAATTGTTTTTGATTTTTCTTACGTTTTGTTTTATCCTTATTACTGTTTGGTGCTGCATAAAAATCAATAAACAGTGTTTCTAAGTTAAACCTGACTGCTTTTGTGTCAAGCTATGAGAGGGTTAAGCACAGGTTAATTTAGCGACTTTCATGGTTCACCCTGACAAGGATTCCGGTTGTTGCTGGAGTAGGGTTTCACTCCCTCAATCATAAACTCAATTTCTTACATACAATATTCATCTCTCTTAACAAAAAGCAGTTACAGTGAAAATATTTTGAACCAACCTTCGCAGTTGTTCTCTATTTTCCAAAAAGTATTATTTTACAAACTGTAAAAATTCATACACAAGCAACAGATGCACAATATTCCTTTACACTTTTATTCAACAGGGTAAAGTATAGAAAAATAAGTAAATTTTTTATTTACACAGCAAGATTAAATATTATACTGGTAATTTCTCAGCATGGTACATAGAACTTGGCGCTCAACATGTGTGGGCTCAACGTGGACAAATTGATAATTCCCTTTATTGTAGGTGTAGCACATAAATCGGTGATGAAAGTGTCCTGTATTTTGTGAACCCTTAGCATGACCAGAACTTTTTATCTGTGTCAATCAGAGTGTGATCTACTGACCCCTCTTGTGTAAATCTCTGATATCCTGTGTGTATGTCAAGTGCATGTGAATGTATAGTATGCGTGTAGTACATGTGTTGTATTAAGGCTTCATGTGTGTATGAGTATTGAAGTCAGTGGCATCCGTTTTGGAATGATTCAGTTGTGCTCTAGCCTCTTGGGCATAACAGTGATAATCTGCACCCGTGACTGATTCCTTGCCTTAACCACCAGATACTGAGGACTCTACATGGGATGAGGATAATGGAGCAGGAGTGGGTAGCACCATCTGTAGAATGCAATCAGCATAACAGTCTGTATTCATTTAACGTAAATTAAGTTTTGTAGCATTTAGTTCTGTTGTGTGATTATTGTACTTGCTTTTTCTAATAGACAAACATGGGCTGGGCCATATGTTATTATATCTGTTGGTCGATTGTTGAGTTCCAAGCTCTTGACCCTCACGCTTCCTCCCTGAGAAGCCTCCGACTGCTCACCCTCAGTTCCCTGAGAGTCAAGTATTTACACAGCAGGATTAAATATAATGCTGACAATTTCTCAGCATGGTACATAGAACTTTCCATTACCTATGTTGGGATGGTAATTCTCGCTGTATCATGTACAGGATTGTTCCCATTGCCAAGAGTGCCCAACTGTGTGTGATTCTGTTTGCTTAACTTTTATTTTGGCTCTGGCTTCACACTAATCCCACCATGGGTGTAGTTTAGGGCCAAACTGGGAACTCCAAGCAGCCCTGGCAAATTTTGTCAGACCAGCCCCCGAACAGTGCACAGCAAGTTCAGCGAGCGAGCCTGACCATTATATTTGTTATTATATATTCAATTGTATTCGCTTTTAAAGAATAGTAAATGATGGCCTTACTTTGCACCAGGATGCAACGATCTTTAGTGGGGCTATTCAATGATTCCCTCACTATCACCCTCCAAAAGGGCCTCTCATCTCTCCAGAGCCACTCTCTCAAGTGTATTTTATTTATTTTATAACACCTCTCATATCAGTGTAGGGTGTCAGAGCACTGGACATCACACACATACTCACAATGAATCATACATGAGTAAATCAGTGTGTAGAAAATGTTACATGAGGCAAAGGGGACTACAAGGTGCAGGAGTCACATGTCATCCATACTGGTGGGCACTTTTTTAGGAGTGCTCGATCTGGAGAAGCACAAACACATGAGTCAGAACATAACAAAGTGGTTAGGGTTGACTTTAATGATAAGAATTTATTTCTACCCAAACAAACCTTTTTTTAGTAACATCATGATAATGAAAGACTGGGAAAAAATATAACTTTCTAACCTGTACCATGCAGCTTGCATGCAGCTCTTTGATGGCAGTTCATAGCCATCATGCTAGATTACGATTTTAACTTATGATCTGCACAATAACAAAAGAATCTCTTTGAAAAAAGCAGTAACCCACTGAGCTATGCACATAAAATATTGTTTTTGAATATGCATGGTATACGTTCTTTGCAGCAGGCATATTAACGTTCTTTGCAGCAGGCATATTAACCTTCTGCGCTACCTTAGATGAGTCAAACCTGCCACTAGACAATACTCCCATCTCTCTCCAGCAGGTATATTAATCACCAGAGTTAATTTGACACTTTTATTGTTGCATGAAAACTGCTGAATAAGCAAGGAACTTTGCAGTGCTTTTAAAACTGCTGCACTGCTACAACAATCTGCCATTACTAACAGAACCGGCCCCCCACCCTTCCAGCCTCCTAGGAAAACGCCTGCTGCCCATTCCGGACAGTCTGGCCTTGGTGTAGTGCATAAAGCAGTACTGTATTTTGTGAATCCTTAGAATGACAAGATATTGTTGTCTGTGTCAATCAGAGTGTGATCTACAGACCCATCTAGTGCAGAGTGCTACTGTTACCCGAGAACTTTGCTCTGATATCCTGTGTGTATGTCAAGTGCATGTGCATGTATAGTATGCGTCTAGTACATGTGTAAGGCACTTTGTGTGTATGTGTATGTGTGTATGTGTCTGAGTACTGAAGCCAATGGTATCCATTTTGGATGCCACTGGTTTAGCATGGCACAAGATGGAGGATGAATACAGCTTCCCCAGATGGTAGAAGGGCTACTTTAGAAATTCCATCAAAACTTTTTTTCCAGAAAGGGGCTGCTGATTAGTCCTTCCTAAACACTACAGTTTCTTAGTTGATAGGGATGAAGGGTGGGACTGCAGTTTCTGATATTCAAGGTAAGGAGGACATTTCTGTCCTTTTGTCTGTCCCTGAGTACTGACTCATGAAGGCTGAAAAGAGCCAGGTGCAGCGAACTTATAATTAATTGTGCCCATGTGTGGGTGCTTCTACTGCTATGAGAAAACAATTTTAAACAAGTCTGTCTCGCGAGCAACCTGAACAGGTTACTTGAAAAGAGAAGCAACCCAAACCTATCTGAAGTTTGAGATATTGGATCAACACCCAGTGTCTGGAAAATACATATAAAAGTGGGATCTACCCCACCCTGCTTTGTTCCAGTCCTAAGTTGTTCTTGACCAAAGAAGGGTGTGTCCAACAGAGTATTTAATGAGCTTCTGTGCAACCAAGGCTGGTGTCTGCCTGACAGTCAGTCTCCCGGAGTGGAATGGAAATCACTTGAAATCTGCATTTTCTGCTGAAGGAGCTAAGGGGCTACCTAGTGTTTAAAACACCGCCTGCATGCTGAGAAAGGAAAGGAGTGTGCCTGGCCCTGAAGGAGGAGAGACTGTCAAGTGGGAGAAATCCAGTGTCTTCCTAGTGTGTAGAACACCCAGAGAAAACAGACGGTATCGGAGAATGAAGCCAGGAGAAACCTCTATCATGAGTGGGTTCCATGGTCTCTCTATGTAGTTCCAACCTGAGAACTACTCCAAAAATTGCATCAAATTAAGCACTGACATCTCTGCGGGCCATGAACAAGTGTTGACACCACCGCAGCCAGAAGACGACGAAGCTACCTTGCGGCTTCCAGGTTGTTTAGCCTGAGTGGCGCAACCGCACATCACCATGTGAACCGTATGGACCTGACAGGCAACAGCTGTACCTCAACACTGTAAACCGGAGCACACTGGAAGGCTGCAACTGCACCTCACTACTGTGAACCTCATTACCTAGTGAGGCCATAACTTCACGTTGCACCTGTAAGCCTGATTGGCCAGGTAGGCCGTAACTGTATGTCACAGCTGTGATCAGCCTGAGAGGCCGCAACTGCTGGAGGGTCCTTGCTGTTCTTCTAAACCAGATGTGTTGCCTTCACCCAGTAAAGTCAGCACGAAAGGGAGGCTTCTGCAAAGAAGAATGGTGTGGCCTGCGCCACCGCACTGCCTGACCAGTGAAAACGGCCACTCAGGCATTGCAAGGATTCACCGCGACAGGAGGTCTGAGTTCCACTTCAACAGATTTGAGCACAGAGACTTGACATTGTCTGCCCTGTGTATCATTTAGCTCTGTTGTGTGAATAAAGTATTTGCTTTTTGTAAAAGTCAATCACGGGGTTGGACCTAAAGTAATTACAACGTTTGGTTGATTGTTGAGTTCTGAGCTCTTGCCCCTCACGCCTCCTCAGTGAGAAGCCTCTGACTGCTCACCCTCGGTACCCTGGGAGTCAACTGTGGAAAGGGTTGTACTTGCCTGAGTTTGCAGAGCCACATTAGGACAGGCCCCAACACATCGGTGGCAGACAACTTCAATCCACTACCAATCTGAAAACCGTATGGGGGCATTACAGGAACCCCCACCCAGAAGGGAAGAGAGACTTTTTCAATCTTGTAGTCAGGGGGTACACTCTCCCTAATCAAACTTACATCACATAAAGTATCCCTAACCTATTTATTCAGAGGTAAAGAGTCAACCTCTTAAATAAGCCCCCTGCTTGCACAAGAAAATGTATGTTTATCTTTATTAGGACACCGGTAGGAAATAAATCCAAAGTGCTCCCTGTCATATGATCGAGCCATCCTGGTTTTTAAGGACCAGGACGAGACCCAATGATGAAGCAGGACACCAATAGAGTGGGTGCGGGTCTAACAAAAAGAAAATTTTAAAAAAACTATTTTCTCTTGTGTCAGCAGGGTGCTTAATTAAGAGTTAACTCTTTACCTCTGAATAAATAGGTTAGGTATGGGATACCTTTTGTTATGTGAAACAACCCCATTCACCATACTTGAAGCCCAATAATTGCCCCTCTCTGCTTTGTCCCCCCAAATAAAGTTTAACAACCTTCTGTAGTCAATTTTGTAATGATTAATCAAATCAAATTTTTCTGGACTTGGTCTGTTATTCAAGCCAACCCACTTTGTCAAAGATCAGACCTTATATTAATATTTATCATTGGTCAAAGAGCCAAAAGGTTCAATCAAGGGTACAGCAGTTTTAGATTATTAGCTGAATTTGCAGACTTCCTCCCACAGATTAAGGCGGTCTGAAATTGATTTCAAGACTCAAGGGTCTTATTTAGACTTTGGAAGGCAGCCTATCATCCACCAGGGAAGCAGAGAGGTGATCGCCTCCATTTCCATAGCAGATCAGCACCCATCATGTTTAGAGTTCTCCATGTGCCTGACAGGTTTTCCCGACCAGCCCTGAATAGAAAAAAAGTACATTGGACCATCTGCCCCTAATTGGATGTACTGTGTGAAGTACTTAGACCGATGGCTCTAAGTTTGTTGGGCCATTGGTCTAAAGCACTATCAGCAGTGAAAACATGATGGCCTGCCCAACTCGAAAATGAATCAGTTAGCGGCACAGGGTACTCCGCCACATTTGTGTCGCAGTACAAGCCAAGCTCAGTATGAGGGCCTCTGCATAAGCCTCTTTAATGCTGCTGACTTAGGTTCAATTGTTGAATGTTTTATGGCTGAATGCATAGATTTAGAGCCTTAAAGTGCCAAATTATCAGCAAGTCTCAAATTCAGAATGTTTGCTTGAGTATGAATATTCACATGGCACCATATCAGAAGGATTGAAGTGAACCTGAATGCCAGCTTTTCTCTGGGTCTGAACAGTTGTGTTTTTGAGCCTGTCTTTCCACATGACTGTTAGGAATCTCAAAGTGTCAGCATCTGTCTCTAATATAAGCCAATATTCTGATTGTCAATGTCTGTCTGTCTCTCTGAGTAGCCGAGCGCTATATAAGAATCATTCATTCATTCTGAGTACCAGTTTCAGTATTTCTAGGTCCTTCAACATGAAGTCTGCACTTGCATCCTTATTGTCCATTCTCAGGAAAGGCCTACCAGTTCTCTGTTGTTTAGAAAGGCCTGTAAGATTAAAGAAACCACCCAATGTAACTACGTGGCTATAGTCTCCCAACCCATGATAAGTTCTTAACTGGAAGGGTCCATCTTTGAGTAGAGATGTGAAGCACCCCTGGAATCTGAGGCAAGGGTTATGAAAATTGTGTTTGTTCAGTAGAAACTATCTACTTTTGTTGATACCTTCTGACAGCATCTGCTATTGTTCCCATGATCTCAGCCCTGCCTGTGCTTCTGCTGTAGTGAAACTTCAAAGACATGTGATCAATCCTGTTGAAGTGTATAAATGGTTGCTCCAGCCTTGCCTCTGGGAGCTCGACTCTAACACAGATGGTAAAGGGTAATTGCCTCACTCCTTTACTCTGTGATTGATCTGTTTTTTTAATAAATACTATTTCAGGCTCCACTGAAACCGAAAACTGGAGGGTTTTTTTGTATAGTGTTTAGAAACATTCTGCCCTACTACCGTTGAAGATATGTTCTACTTTTCAAATTAATCATGTGCAGTTGCTATTCTTAAAGATGTATCACCTGTTGTGCTTTATCCCAGTTTACAAGACTTTTAAATATGCCTTGGTATCCAAATCTGGGGATTTAGGGCCTCATTATTATGTTGGTCGTATCGCAACCAACAGGCCGACAGGTTGAGATCCGACCTACATCTGGTGCTGCAGTCCGACCGCTGTGCATCATAATGGGCAGGTGGAGGGACGGTCTAACGCTTCCGACAGGCTCGCACAACTGCCGTAATGTAATAACCTACAAGAAGGCGGTGCCTGCTCATAGCACTGCTGTAGGCATTACAATGTCCCTTTCATACAGCCTTTCAATGGCTGTCCAACTGCCATTGAAAGGCTGTCAATGCCATTGAAAGGCTGTCAGAAACTGACTTTGGAGGCCCCTAGCAAGGATCCCTGCCCCTCCGCTGCCTCTGCTATGGGACCTGAGGAGCACCTGTGGTGCCCCCCCCAACATCCATACCTGTGTGCCAGGCACCACATGGTGCCTGGCACACAGTGCATGGATATTTGCAAACATCAATTTTTCCAATGCAGCTTGTGCTGCGGCCCTTTTTCATGCCGCAGCTCAAGCCCCAATGCAAAAATGTATGCTTCCGACCGCCTCATGGACGGTCGCATCCTAATTTGTTGGACGGAACCGCCGACTACTAGTTGGTCGGTTTCCATTCGGAGATGATGTTGGTTGTATGCGCATCTGACCGGCATTGTAATTGGGGCCTTAATGTTCTGTTGTATCAGTAAATTGTGCCTACTGCAACTGTCTGATTTTTCAAAAGAAATCTTGGGGACATTTGGAAATTTGCACGGGGAATGCATTTCAACCATTCCTTACCATTCGGTTTGTGGTTTGTAACCCATATTTTCTTGCTTTCTATCCTGGCTTTATTTGTTGTGGGTTGTCCAGCTTGAGTTTGTCCCTTCCGTGGCCCATACCATGATTGCTGTATCCTTCCGAGTGCTCTCGTTCTGTAAACAAGCCTTTAAATCTTGTTCTTTTTTTTTTTTTTTTTGAAACCGTTTATTACAAAGTGCAAAGAATATACAAAGATGGGCCTACAACCTTCAGGCCGGCCGCTAGCAAACAAGAGGAGCATATGATACACACAGTAGAACGCATGCTGCGGCAAAGGGAGACGTACAGGAGTTAGCAGCGTTGATGGCCACACCATCCGGACCCCACATAACGGTTTCTTTTTAACATAAATAACAACAAAACATCAAACCACAAGGCAACCCACAATCGAAAACAGCAGCATGTGCTCCCCTAGAAGGGGGACCCTACCGATCCACAGGAGTATCAAGGGGGGGAGAAGGTCAGGACAGGGACTGGGTGGACTCCATGCCCGGTACCTAGGAGCTAAACCGGCTAAGGGGACGGGGCAGGCGAAGGATCGGGCAATAACGGCGGGGCACAGATTCCCCCGCGGTAGGCGTTCCAGGGGCCCCATACTTTCACCCATGTCCCAGGCTTACCTCTCGCTACATACACCACCTTTTCCCGAAACATGCACCAGTCCATATTTTCCTTCCAGGCCGAAACAGTCGGGGACCTCTGGGAACCCCACAGTTGAGCAATATCGCGCTTGGCCACCATATATCCCAGAGTCACCCACCACGTCTGTGGCGCCGAGTAGTCGGTTGGTTCCCACACGTTCAACAAGCATCTCCTCGCTTCGGGCAGTAGCGACACACGCGTAACCACCCGCAGGACCTCATGCACACCACGCCAGAATCGCTCCACCTCTGGGCATTCCCACAAAATATGAAGAAAGGTCCCCAAAGAACCACACCCACGCTTACACAACCCGTCCACAGCATAGCCCATACGCAATAGCCTTGGCCCCGTTATGTAGACCCTATGGAGTATCTTGAGCTGGACGAAGCGAAGGCGGGCCGGTATGGCCACCTCTTTCGGGGAGGCCACCGCAGAGACCCAGTCCTCGTCGTCCAGCTCCAATCCATCGGCAACCCAAGCCTCACGAAGATTAGTCAGCAATCCCGAGCGGTCATTAATCCGTTTTTTATAGATTAATGAGATCGTGCTTTCCGGTACATGTCCATCCAGCACTCTATCCTCCAGAGGGAAGTACTCCGGGATGGAGGCGACGTCCGGGAAGGCGGAGCATAGTGCATGACGGATCTGCATATACCGAAAGTACTCCCTGTCCTGCAACTGGAATTCCGTCTGCAGCATCTCGAACGTTTTGAATCCCCCCCTCGTCCAGAGATCCCCCACCCTGCTGATGCCTATCATGTCCCACTTCTCGAAGCCCTTCGAGGTCCACAGGGAGCCCAACTGCTCAGATGCGTATAGTGGTGACGCCCGGGTCAAACGATCCTTCCACCCCATCGCTACATTAGCCGCGTGCCACACACGTACCATGACACGCGTGGGGCCCGTCAGACGTGCGTCGATCGAGCCGGAGTAGAGCGCTCGATTATAGTCACCACCCGGCAGTAGCATCTTATCCATTTCAAAGGCCGGGTTTAGGGCGGGCCCGTATAGGCCGTGATTAATCGCAGCCAGCTGGGAGGCCCAATAATACCGTTTAATATCCGGGAGGGCAATCCCCCCGTCATACCACGGGAGCGTCAGCTTCGCCAGGGCGATACGCGGTCTCCCGTCCCAGAACAGGCGGCGTTGCAAACTCTCCACCTCGCGGAAGTAGCGCGCCGGGACGAGATCCATTGCATTCTGCAGAGCGTACAGGAAACGCGGCAGCGACATCATCTTAAACAATGCCGCCCGGCCGAGCGGCGAGAGCGGCAAACGCCGCCAACGCGCGACATCCTCCTTCAGACGCTGGAGGGGGGGAAGCAAGTTCCGATCATACCGGGCCTCCGCGTCCAGGGTAATGAAGACACCCAGGTACCTAAATCCCTGCGGGGCGATCTGGATAGGACAGCCCCGCGGAAGGATAGGAGCCTCCCCAGAGAGAACATACACGCACGATTTAGCCCAGTTGATGACAAGGCCGGAGTTACGACCAAATGAATGCAATACATCAACCAGTACTATCAGTGATTTACGTGGGGAAGCCAGGTACAGGAGAATATCGTCAGCGTATAGAGATACGCGGTCCTCATACTCGGGGGTCCAGCGGAGACCACGAATAGAAGGTTCCCACCGCAGCCACTCCGCCAGGGGCTCCAAGGCAAGCGCAAAAAGGAGCGGCTATAACGGGCAGCCCTGCCGCGTGCCCCTGCCCAACTCAAACGGAGCCGACACTCTACCGTTCACAACCACCTGCGCCAGTGGGCCAGAGTACAACAATTTAACCCAGCTAATAAACCCTGGGCCAAACCCAAATTTCGCGAGCGTCGCCCAAATATATGGCCATTCAAGTGTGTCAAACGCCATAGTGGCGTCCAAGGACGCCAAGATGGCCGGCTCCCGTATGAACGGGACACGTGCGAGCACCCCATGCAAACGCCTCAGGTTAAGCGCTGTGTTGCGATGGGGAATAAAGCCACTACACACTACGCCGACCAGCCGATTGGCCAACACCTTGGCGAGAATTTTGGGCTCCGCATTCAATAACGAAATGGGTCGATAGGACGTGACTCGGTCCCGTGGCCTCCCCTCCTTGTGGATAACCACGATGGTAGCCAGACGCTGGTCTAGCGGGAGGGAACCCACCGAGTGGGCCGCAAGGAACATAGCACGGAGATGCGGCGCCAGCGTATCCGGTCGCAGTTTATACAACTCGATGGGAAGACCATTAGGACCCATGGCCTTGCCGGAAGCGACTGAGCGTATGGCGAGGGCAATTTCTTCGGAGGTTGGAGCGGCGTCCAACGACACTCTGTCCTCCTCCAAAAGGGAAGGCAGCGCGATATCTCTGAGCATGGCATGGGAATCCTCTTCAGAGCGGGAAGACACCGGGGAATACACCCCACGGAAATAGTCCGCGAAGCAGGAGACAATTTCCTCCGGTTCAGTGACACACACACCATTCGTTTTCTCAATCAACGGGACAACTCGACTCGCTCTCTCCTTTTTGTCCAGCCACGCAATCAATTTACCAGCCTTATCACCCACATCATACAGTCTCCCCTGTTGCTCTCTACTGAGGCCCCTGGCCGCCTCCGTGACGAGGGCCTTATAGGCCGCTTGCTTGAGTTGGAGAACATGTAATTTGTCATCCGTCACCCCACATTCTAGGTCACCCTCCAACTCGGTTATCTCAGCTTCAACACGGGTCACCTCCTCCCGCTCGCGCCTCCGGGAGTGGGAAATAAGGGACAGGGCCTCTCCTCGGAGTACTGTCTTAAACGCCTCCCACAGTGAGACCGCCGATGACACAGACCCCACATTCTCGTCAAAATAGCGCTTAAGGGATTTAATCAGCTCTGCGCGAATGGTGGGGTCACGCAGGTACCAGGGATGGATCGGGACCACCCTACCCTCTCCCCTCGGCAAAATGTCAAAGTGCAACAAGAGCGGGGAGTGGTCCGAAATACCCCGTGCCAAATGGCGCACCTCTCCCACCCTCCCCACGTAAGCCGCTGGGACCAGGACATAATCTAGCCGTGAGAGACTACCATGAGCCCCTGAATGGAAGGTGTACTGTAGCTGCGTGGGATGTTTTAAACGCCAACAGTCCACCAGCCCCAGGGTATCCAAGAGGCCAGATAACCACGCTTGGGCCCGGGGGAGATCCCTAGGGGGGTGACGATCCACAGTTCCGGAAACTACAGCATTAAAATCCCCCCCACCACTAGAATCCCCTCCGGAAGGCCAAGGAGGAGGCGCCCCAGGTCCGCAAAGGTGGTCGTCTGCAGCCCCGGCGGGACATATACTGACACAAAAACGACCACTCTGCCCTCCATTCTGCCCACCAAAACCGTGTAACGTCCCCTATCGTCATGGCGCACCTCATCAATCTCCAACGGGAGCGAGTTTTTAACCATAATGCCCACACCCCTTGAACCAGACGTGAAGCCCGAATGGGCCACAAGGCGGTAGCCCCGTCGATTCATAGCGCAAAAGGAGTTGCCAATGAGGTGCGTCTCCTGCAGAAAAACTATATCGGGCGAAATTCGCTTCAAGAACTGCAGGACCACACCTCGTTTTATCCTGTCCCCCAGTCCATTAACATTCCAGGACAACAAACTCAGTCCCCTACCCCCCATCATAAACAGAAGTCATCACTCGTCCCCCAGAGAGCACTGTAGAGATAACACAATGATACGTTTGCCTTGTGGTGTAAACGAACAACACCCCACCCCAACCCACCCACTCCAACAAAACTCCCCCCTCCCTGCACCCCTGCATGAGCCCGGACAGCCCCCCCAACTTGCAGTGTGCCTGTCGCCCCTATAGAATGAAACTAGCTAGACCCCCTAGAGGAGGAAAGAGTACCCCTTCTAGACCCCACACAACCTCCATTGGAGGGGAATGTACAAAGACAGACGCTTGATCGAAAATAGCATCGTATTCGTCCAGAGTGAGGCCCAATATTGACCCCTCAGTCCCGATCCAGTGGGCCGTCTCTTCCCGCCGCCCCCCCCCGCCATCTCGATCACGATCCCCAGACAGAGTGTCCAGCCAGTCCCCGGCCGCTTCGGAACGATCAAAAAAGTGCGTGCGACCATCCACCTCCACTCGCAGCTTGGCCGGGAAGAGCATGGCGTATTTTAAGTTCAGGTCCCGAAGTCGGCGTTTGACGCCCAGGAAGCTCAGTCTCTGCTTCTGGACCGCTTGGGTGAAATCAGGGTAAAAGTTCACCTCCATATTTTCCAGCTTAACCGGCCCATGTAGTCTGGAGGCTTGCAGGATCGCGTCTCTGTCCCGAAAGTTAAAAATCCGGGCAATGAGAGGTCGCGGAGGGGCTCCGACCTTCGGCCTTCCCCCGGGAACTCTGTGGGCCCTCTCCACGGCAAAAAATTTACTTAGTCCCCGAGGCTGGAGATGGGTAGCGATCAGGTCCTCCACAAATAGATCCGCCGGGTACTCCGATGATGCGGATGTTATTCCTCCGGGCCCGACTCTCGGAATCCTCAAGGCGCCGAGCCATAAGTGCACTCGCCTGACTAAGTCGGCGCACCTCCATTTGTAGTGCCGCCACCTCAGTCGTAAGGCCCGATGCGGTTTGGGCAAAAGAATCAACTCGGTCGTTGGTCTTGGAAAGATCGGCCCTCACCAGGCCAACATCTACAAGGACCGCGTCGATCTTCTGTGCCAGGGTGTCGAACCGCTGGCCCACCGAGGCCTTCATCTCGGAAATGGCGCCCATGACGTCGTGGAGAGTCAGATCCGTGGGCAAGTCCGGGGCATCAGAAGGGCCCTCAGGGGACTTGTGCGGTCCGCCGGGAGATCCCCTCTGGAGGGTATAGCGGTCCATGCTGTTGGCCTGATGGACGGTGCCACGCCGGGTCGACTTGGTCTTTGACCGATCTCCATCTTGTTTCGTGGCCATCGCCGCTGGTCCCACAATCGCACCAGCAACGCCGTAGAGGGCAGGCAATCAGGGCCACGAGCTCCGGGGGGGCCACCCCAGATCGGCGGGGTGGGTCACAGCCGGCAGGCAGGCAGGGTCCCCCAGCGAGGCCACACCAACACAAAAAGCTCCGCGATCTCACTTGCAGAGACGGTGCGAAAGCGAAAGTGCGGGGTACACGACTCGCCAGGCCCGGCCCGCCGTTGTTGTTCACTTTGCCACTGGGTCACCCCCCAACGCAAATCCGGGGTCCGGCGAGAAGAAGGCCGCAAACTTCAATCGGTGCTCACTCCGGCACCCGAGGTCCGATTTGAGAACGGAAAACGGGTACCACCTCAGCTCAGGCTCACCAACACAGTCCCCTCAACCGAGGCAGGATGAATTCAGGATAGACGTAGGAGGTTGCGGAGGTCCTCGGGAGCCTCGCACCTACGCGGCCATCTTGGTTGCGCGCTAGGCTCCTCCCTTAAATCTTGTTCTTATCTTGCCACATTTACTGTGCATTTGATGACAGAGGTCAAATGTCAGACTCTGTCCTCTGAGAGAGCTTGGTGTTCTTTCTCTGACTTCAAAGTGAGAGGATTTATGTGATGATCATGCTAGTTACGGGGGTAATTCTGGTAATTCTGAAGTTTGGTGGAAACAAATATTTTAACAAGATCAAAACAAATCAACACAATCAGTTATGATTTCCACACAATATCGTTTGTGCGCTGTATACATTTATCAGTAAAACTGTATGTGCAAATGTAATGGTTATTTTAATTAAACATGTGTTTAATGGCTGTGCGATACCACACCATGTATACTTTACTTTACCCCACTCCACTCTGCACCACTCCACACTACTCCACTCTATGCCACTCCATACTGCATCACTGCAGTCTACTCTGCACCACTCCACTCTACGACTCTCTACTCTGCATCACTCTACTCTATGGCAATGCACTCTACTCCATTCTACTCTTCTATGCACCACTGCACTCTTCTCCAATACCCTCTACACCACTCCAATCTATGCCACTCCACTCTATGCCATTCTACTCTGAAATACTGCACTCTCTGCCACTGCATCCTATGCCAATACACTCTACTCTGTACCACTTCACTCTATGCCGGTGCACTCTATGCCAATACAGTCTATGGCACTCTGATCTACTCTGCACCACTGCACTCTAAGCCACTCTACTCCACGCCACTGCACTCTATGCCACAGCACTCTACGGCAATGCACTCTAGTCTGTACCACTACACTCTATGCCAATCCTCTCTAAGCCATTTTAATCTACTCTGCACCACTGCACTTTACGACATTGCACTCTACGGCACTCTACTGTATGCCACTAAAATCTACGCCACTTCACTCTACTCTGAAACAATCTACTCTATGCCACTGCACTCCACACCACTCTCTTTCACTCTGCACTATTCCACTTTATGCCGCTACAATCTACCCTGCACCACTTCACTGTACCCTACACCACTCTACTCTATGCCACTGCGCTCCACACCACTGCAATCTATGCCAATGCACTCTTTGCCACTTTATTCTGCACCTCTCTACTCTACACCAATACACTCTATGCCACTGCACTGTATGCCACTATACAATAAGCTGCAACACTCTACTCTTAGCCTTCACACTCTATGCCACTCTATCCTAATCTGCACCACTGTACTCTATGCCACTGCTCTCTAAGCCACTTTACTCTGCACCACTCTACTCTATGTCACTGTAATCTACACCAATGCATTCTACTCTAAACAACTACACTCTACGAAACTCTACTCTGCAACAGTGCACTGTTCGCCACAGAAATCTGAGCCATTCTACTCTAAGCCACTGCACTCTAAGCCACTGTACCTCTCTACTCTACACCACTCACGCCAATGGACCCTACACCAATGCACTCTATAAATGTAAATGTGTTTGTACTTGTATAGCGCACTGCCACCCCCAACGGGGGCATCCTGGCGCTTTTACTCATACCGCTGTGGAACCCTTCCTGACTTTCCATGTGAGGTGTCCACTCCTGGGCACCCCCATGGTGAGGCCAGGCATCCCAGCGCTGTTGGGGCCGTTGTGGAGATTAAGCAAGCTATTGCCCAGAGTTGCAGCGTGGGACCCATGATTAGAATAGGCACTGAGGCGAGAATATCCGGTCCACGGAATTTATAGCCCGAGACCCTGCCGTGACGGGAATCGAACCCTGGTCCCGGACCAGTGCTCTGCATCGAGGTCTGCCACTCTAACCATTGAGCCACACTTCTCCACTGCAACTATTCTATGCCACTCCACTCTACAACACACCACTACACTGTACACTCTACACCACTTCACTTTACTCTGAAACAATGTACTCTATGCCACTGCACGCTGTGCCACTTCAGTCTACGCCAATCTACTCTACTCTATGGTGCACCACTCTACGCCACTCTGCTCTACTCTACTCTACACCACTACACTTTATGCCACTGTACTCTAAACCACTGCACTCTACACCAATGTATTCTACACCACTTACTCAAAACCAGTGCACTTTATGCCACTCCACTCTATGCTAGCTACTCTGCACCACTGCACTCTGTGCCACTATACTCTAATGTGCAACACTTCACACTATGCCACTGCACTCCATGCCACTGCACGCTACACCACTCTACACCATTATGCTCTACATCACTGAACTCTATGCCACTCTATTCTACTCAGCCCCTCTGTAGTGTATGTCACTACTCTCTACAGCTCTCTACTTTGCAACACTCTACTCTTCTCGACTGCACTCTACAAAACTGCACTGTACTCTGCACCACTCAACTCTATGTCACTCTACTAAAATCTATGCCAATGCACTGCACGTCACTACACTGTATGCCACTCTACTCAGCATCACTACACTGTATGCTACTGCACTCTATTGTCCTCTGCACCACTTCACTCCACGGCACTCCACTCTACGCCACAGCACTCTACACCACTGCACTCCACCCTGCGCCACTCCAATCTACGCCATTGCACTCTACCCCACTGCAATCTAAGCTGGGCCACTCCACTCTACTCTGTGCTACTCTACTCTATGTCAGTGCAGTCTACTCCAATACGCTCTACACTAAAAGTGGGCGGAGTTCGTCAAGTTGCACTACGTGGAATTTCACGGAGTTGCATTAAAACTCTGTGGAGTTCCGCTCCACCCTACAAGTTCTGAAGCCACTCAGACATACGATGGAAGCAGGTTTGCGACATCTCTTAATACCTCAAAAAGTGAAAGTAAACCTTTGTAACCAAATGGGAAGTAGTGTGATAGAAGCACAGCATTGAACAGACAGCTTAAAGCCCCCTGTGTGCTCTCCAGACCTACACACCCACCCCTCGTGGCGCTCACACACCCTGCTGCCCTCTTCACACTTTCAAAATCTGCCCGCTCCGCACTCACGCACCCTGTTGCCATCTTCACATGTAAAAACTCTGCCCTTTTCACGCTCACACACCCTGCTGTGATCTTCAAACTTACAAGCTCTGCCCTGCACCCATAAACAGTGCTTTAAATGGGCCGGTACTCACCGGTACTGAGTACCGGCACTTCTTTTTTTTTTATCCCTTCAAGTACCGGCACTTCTCCCCCCGCCAAGGAGAGTACCGGTACTATTGTCTGATATGTTGTTCTTCGCTAATTCTGCAGAGGCAGGGTGGCGCCTGCCTCTATGATACTCTGACAGCCAAACTGCCTGTGTAGCCCTGTGCTGAGCCCCTGTGGAACTGGAACCGTTCAACAGCAGCTCAGTTTCATTGTCTTTTACGTGTAGGTGTCGAGAATTTCACGTTCACGCTGAGCTTGACAGAGCAGTGTCCATACCATTCAGACACTGCTCTGTTAATCACAGTTTCACTATGGTGTGCATTTGTGCACACCATGGAATCCAGGCGACCCACTGAGAGCGGCAATTAAGGAAGCCACGGGAGGTAAGGTGGTAAAAATGTCCTTTATCATGTGAGCCTTTTGTGTTAGTGTTTGACTGATTGTGAGTGTTTACGGCTTGTGTGTGCCTTTAGGTGTAATGGAAAGAGGAAGATATAGAATCTGGAAAGTCTAAGAAGGTGTTTTAAAGAAAGTGTGCAGACTGCTTGGTATGTGCTTGTATGCTCGGGCCTGTGTGAGTGTGTCTGCACACGAGAATTTGAGTACTAAGCCCAATGAAAATAAATAATAATAATCAGAGCCACTGTAAATATGCGTCAGGGTTGATTAAATGATGCCGCAAGAAAAGGCAACTTATGCTGCGTAATGCAGAATAGTTCCTGATTGTATTACTTCATTATTTTGTAATTTGTATACTTGTTAACACTGTCTGGCAATAGGTTGCACTTCAGTTTAAACATTGTAATAAGCAACAGGAAAGTGAGAAGTCAACCTTTGGAAAGAGCCTTCCACTGCGCAGAAGCATGTGTCGGTAGGATTTTACTAACTTTTGAACTGTCTGAGGTAGAAACAATTTTTTTTGTTAAAAGCTGAAGATTATGCAGCAGAGTGTGTAGCAAATGTGGCAGATCCATAATTTATGTGAAAATGAATCGCATACTTCCACTTTCCTGACAATAACAGTGTGGCATCAAGAAGCTGCACTAGATAAACAAGTATTGGCAAAGCCATTAGGTGTGGCCTTGGTAAAGCTGGTGCAATTCTTAATTTAAAAAAAAGATTATTGCACTAATATGCCACAAAAAAAGAAAATATGCCTCCTATATGTGGTAAGCTTAAGCATCCAAAAATTATTTTAAATAAAAAAGAATTTACCATTGCATGTCATTTAACAGTATCAGTGAGCCCTATCAGGCATGTGACTTAGAATTGTTTTTTGGTTGGGGGGGGTTTTATACAGCAACTAGACTCCAAGGTATTAGAGCACTTTACATGAGCACCAGTTGCGTTACAGATGGACACATTAATTTTTTGCGAGGCACGGGGAGATTGATTGATTTGCCCAGAATCCTAGGATATTGAGCATCCCTGTGAGACTCGAACCCGGTTCTCCAGCTTCAAGGTCAATTTCTCTAGTTGGTCCGCAACATCCTCTCCTCAACTGGTTTAGAACCCCTTTTTAGTTTTAATACACATCACATGGAAGTATGATTCTTATTGGTGCAAGTTAAATCTACGTTGGCCCTTAATTACTGTAACCTGGAGACCTATTTTAAACAAACACAGTAACTAAAAAATTGATAAAAACTGCCAAAGTAAAGTACTGGCCAACCAGTCTGGCAGTGAGGGGCACTTTTTAAGGCAAATTTGTCCATGTGATTAGGAAAAATGTCGTCACTCACAGTGCAAGGTGGTTAGTTGCCTTAATGGGCTGCCGCTTTTACCCCATGCTATTTGTTGTGGTGAGTGGAAGCAGAATGTGGATGATAGCTGAACAGACCCAGGGATGAAGACTGTTGAGTAAAATTTCCCTCTACATGTGTATTTTTTATTTATGGAAATTAATTTCATAAGGCTGATGAGACAGCTAAAGCGGTCTCTGACCAAACCTTAAAATGAAAAGGGGGTTAGCTGGGCTTCATTTTCCTGCAGGATCTGAAGAAGGACAGATCTGTGATGCTCTTTTGCTGCATTTATTGTTTTCTATTGTCCCGTGTTAAAGATGAGAGAGGACTAGGGGCGTGTGTGTGCGGGATGGTGGAGAGGGGACGGCAATTAATAAAATCTGGCATAGCTGCATAAAATGCATTAAAAGGGTTCAGTAGGTTGTAAGACAAGGATCCTCTGCTCTATATTATCATTGTACCAATCTTTAAGATGGGGAATGGATGAATTGGGTATAATTCCAAGACATGTCCAGCAAGCAGAGAGACTTGCAGAATCCATAGTGAGTTCTTTTAGGCTGTCCTTTCACTGTAGGCAACACACCCCTGTTAAGTCACGAATCTGACAAGGAAATGTGGGTTGTGAGCTGAGATTACTTCTGTGCCAGAAGACACCACAAGCCAGTCAGTCTTGATTATTTGAGGCCTCAAACATACTTCCATGTGTTACGTAGGATAGATTGAATGAGGGGCCTAGGAGCTCCTAGATGTTCGGTGGCTTCAAGCAGAGGGTGGCAGATGCTAAGTATTCTAAAGTGTGGTGGCAGTAATGCATGAATTGTAATACTGTTCAAAGAATGTAATGTCATCTTTAAGGATAACTGAGCTAAAATAATGAGATGTGCATAGTGTTACAAAGAATCTACCCTGTAATATTTATCTACTCACCTTCTGACACCAACTAAAGACGATGTAAGAAGACCAGGTGTGAGGAAGACACGACTACATATCTGCCTTCAAGCTTGGCTGTGCCACGCCTGGGCTGGTGGATTCATGACTCATAAAGAGGGATAGTTGAGATGTTTGACATCCCTCTTCCAGCCGCTAAAAATGTTTGTCATTGATTTGTTTCCATAGCGCTTAAAAACTAACACACGTCCCACCTATCACTGCCCCTACTCTGCTCCACACACCCGCTGCAGACCCTGTATGACCGTGCACAAATTAACATACTAAACTACCAACACCCAGTACCCCACAGTGCTGAGATCTCATTGCATATAAGAGGAAATAAGGATGAGCCCTTTAAATGAGATCTCTTGAAAACTATGGTGCTAAAGGAGGGACGATCCCCAGGACTGTATAAATGCAGTCTGGTGTTACCTGGTCTAAAAGAAAAAAATGGTAAGGCCGTAGTCTAGGAGTGTGCATGTTGAAGCTGCCGTGCCAGAGTTTCCCCCTGCAATTTCCTTTCATGTAGTAAAGATAGGTGGAAGGACCATGGCCACTTACGTTACAGACCCCAATGTATACATGTCAACATATTGGAAATACCTAAGAGTTATTAGAGAGATACATTTCAATGTTATTTTCTGTTAGCTTTCTTGAGAATGAAGGAAAAAGGATGAGAAAGTTAAAATATAATTTAAAGCTAAAAGTCTCACCTCTGTTTCACACGTTTTTGAATGCATGCCATTATGAACTAAGTGCTATTCTTCGTGAGCTCATCCTGATCTTTTTGTGGTCTGTGTTCTCTGTGAGAAACAAGGTACAGAGCAAAGATCTGAAATTCCCGAGGCAAGGTCTAATAGGGCTGAACCAGGACCCCACATCACTTGCACAAGATAGTACATTGGCAGCCCAACATCACATGCTGGCCTAAATCACAGCAACGGCTCATGATCAGACAAGGAAGGTTTAAAAATCACAGTGTTGAGCAGTGTGAAAACATTTCTGGCCAAAGACCACACAGAATATGTCGAGATCATTTTAAGTGCAATGGGCTGCATACATATTTTTGTCGGTCATAACAGCAAAATGGCTATTAATTACTAAGCATGTGTTATGTTACATCTGCAGAGGGAATCTGCACATATGGGGAATTTGAGATTACTAACAAGGATAATGCAAGTACAAAATGAATACACATCAGATGAAAGAAGTGCCATTGTATCATATCCCACCCTAGCCCCACCCCTAGCCCCGCCCACTAGCCACACCCCTAACTCCGTTTGATGAGTACCTGCACTTATTTTTTTCCATTTGAAGCACTGCCCATAAAGCACACCCACTCCGCGCGAGACCCACGGCAGTCCTCCAAGCCGCCTTCACAGGTCAAAGGGGGAGCTAGATGCTTGACTACGCCTACCAATAGGAGACTTAATACATTATTTAAAGGGTCTGACCCTCATGTTTAGAACAGCTCAAAAAAGTACCTGCATTTCAGTGGCAGACAACCCTCACCGCGACCCTGCCAGGCTGTGGTCTGTGGTCAACAGGTTACAGTCCACCCGCCCTCAGTCAGTACCCAGCTGAGTCTGGAATCATTGCACGGGTGCCGTGAGATTAAAGCAGCATCCTTCTGTGGTGGATTGGACATCAGTGCGCGTAGCTGCGTGACAACCTCATGGTATGTCCACAAAAGGTACATGGTTGTTATATCCGAACTGAGTAGTTGAAAATAAGCCTCACTCCTGAGGCTTCTGTTCCGGGCTTTGGTGCGCTTTTAGAGGTGCGCAGCTGAAATATTACTGGCGCTCGAGCCCAGTGCACCACAGAAGTTGGTGTCTATTCTCTAGATTACAGCTGAGAGACATGACAAAGGCCGCCTCCTCCCGAACTTATTTTCAAAGCCCAGGCTTCAAAACAGGCTGGGTATTGTGCCCAGGAGCTGACTGCCAGTCAGGGGTGAGCAGCGGGGGCAAACTCCGCCACACGATGGAATTGGAGTTTTTTTATGAACTCCGCTCTCCCAACACAGCGTGGAGTTGGCAAAACTCTGCAAACTCCGCTGGCGGAGCAGAGTTCTACGCCCACCGCCACTTTACACCCCTTTACTCAAAACCAATACACCCTACGCACTATGCCAATCTACTCTGCACCACTCTAACTTATGCCACTTCACTCTACTCCACTCTACAACAATCCACTCTACAACACTCCACTCTACGACACTCCACTCTATGACGCTCTACTCCATTCAACTCAACTCCATTCTATGACACTCTACTCCACTTTATGTCACTCCACTCTACAACACTATACTCCACTCTATGCCACTCTCTGACACTACTCCACTCTATGACGCTCTACGAAAATCCCTCTATGACACTCTATGCCACTTTACTCCACTCTAGTCTATGACACACTACTCCACACTACTCCACTCCAATACTCCACTCTACACCACTCCACTCTATGCCACTCCACTCTACGCCATTCTATGCCACCCCACAAGAATCTATTCCACTCTATGCCATTCTGCTCTACTGCACTACTCCACTTTACGCCACTCAACTCTATGACAATCTACTCCGCTCTATGCTGTTCTACTCTACGCAAAACACCCTCTATGCCACTCCACTCTGCTCTACACCACTCCACTACACTCTATGCCACTACACTCTACACACTCTACTCCACTCTATGCAGTTCCACTCTACGACACTCTACTACCTCCACGACACTCCACAACACTCTATGCCATTCCACTCTATGTCACTCCATGAAACTCCACTTCACACCACTCCACGCCTCTCCTTGCCACTCCACAACACTTCACGACACTCTATTTTATGACACTCCATTCTCTGCCACTTTCCTTTACATGATTAACTTTTCGCCATGCTGAACAGCAGCCACGCTTGTGTGTAACGTGGCTAAAACATATTAGCAAAGCCATGAGCTTTTGCAGAGGGGAGACCTATTGGCTTTGCCAGTGATTTTTATAGGGTTGTCAGTTCAGCTGTTTAGGGCTTGCACTACTCCAAGGCAGATAGGCAATTTTTACAAGTATTGCCACTGTACCTGGAATGCAGAAACCAGATTCTACTGAAAACTCACTAAAATGTCCAGAGCCTCAGTTTTTTAGGTCATCATCTACCATGCATTGTAAGCTGTCCCTTTGCAAAAGAACATTTGTGCCCTTAACAACTTTCAAAGTGTGATTAAAGCAACATGGAGAATGCAGGGAAGGGAAGGTAGGGTAAGAACCACATGAGAGGGAGAGAGAGCAGGACACAAAAGAAGAGAACAACACGGAGCATACTCGGGAGGATTGGGTGTTTGGGGAAAAAGCAGCACACAAAGGAGCGAGCTAGAAAACACAATCACTCTCATTAGTGCTGAAATAAAAATAAAAGAGTAGTTCCCTACAAGTGATCAGCAGAAGAATACAAGCCAGCAAAGCAAAAAGATGGTAGGCTATGCTCCAGGGGAGGGACAAACACAAAATAGACAAGGCAAGCCATTGAATAAGGAGCAAGCAAATGATAGAGACAATAAAGCCAATCAATGGTAAGCAGTGGTGTGTTCTAAGTCCACTGTACGTTTTAGGTATGGTCCACACAAGGCTTTCGTGAAAACAGCCTTGAGTCCTGTTTATAGTCCCCCGCTTTCTCAACACAAGTGTGCAGAGCTTCTTCAAGACAAGAGCTGAAACTGGATAGACAAGAAGGGTCCACTTAGTTCCAGCGCTGGGGACAGTTTCCATTTGCAAATGTCCATTCAAATTCAAAGATAGCCCAAACCTTTGGTGGGGACCCAATCCTTGAGCAGTTCATTTCTCTTTCAAGCAGCAATAGCTCAATGGCAACCATTTGGGAGCTGAACTGGTGCTTTACCTCATGAAGAGCAATACTTTCCCCACAGGTTACCCTATTTTCGTTCATATCCCTAGTTTGCTTTTGGAAAGTGTTCTAGGTTTTGTTTTCTGTTTATTAACGTAACGCTCTCTAACCACATCTTTTTGATTATTAAGATTGTGTTTGATGGCAGTAAGTTGATCTTTGGCAATCACTGTCTTTCAACCTCTTGTTGAAGAAAATTGGTTTTTATTCAATTTGCCAGTTTTCAGTGCCTATTTCTAGCAGGTGATAAAGAGAAAGCTATGCTGTTCCTAGGGGTGACGAAGGGGGGAGGGAAAGAAAAGGGGGGGGGGCACGTTAGTGATGGCGGGTTTGCCTAAGGTGCCAGGCGGAGCAAGGAGAAGGGTAATTTCCAGGCATAGCTCCTATAAGGAGCAAGGGCCCTCACACACCCCGAGGGGTGTCATGCTTCATCATAGGGCTGCTCCTCGTTGGGCCAGCGCTGCAATGCCCAACGGGCCCCGCAGGGGGGCTCTTTGCCGGAGTTCTTCTCAGTTTGCCGTTGTGAAGCTAGATGGTAAATATGAAGCTAGATGGTATCTATGTGAGGGTGCCTTTGTGTAGTGAGTAGACGTGGGATAGCGAGTGTGCAGTAAAATTGGCTCCTGTATTCTCCAAACCTTATATTCGAGGAGTACCTGGGCCATGGCTAAAAACAGACTAAAGTGTCACGGACTGGGAAGGGAAGATTAAACCTCTGTCAGCCCTAGTGAGTTGTGCAGGGGGTCAACATGTTTCTTGCCTCAAAATGTCCAAAGGGATCTAGGCAATTCTTCAGGACCTTTAAAATCCTCATCTACTCAGGGATACTCGCTAGAAGTTGCAAGAAGGACCCACTAGAGTCCTGGCGGTGCCGGAGTGCGGACCTACCAGCGGCAGTCCGTCCCATGGGTAGGTCCGCTCAATTCAGACCTGTCCTACTGGTGTAAGCTGTGCATTTAAAGTGTTTGCCTTGTGTACTTACACCTGCGCCACAAATAAGGCAGAGAGGGTTTTGTGTATGTTTACTAATGCATTGTCAAAATCACAAACGTTTCCTTTATCTGTATGAGTCTATTTATGTATTTATCGCTCTGCATGCACATATAAATTATTTTGCCCCTTTTGTTGTAAGTGTCTTTGGCCCCAATTCCTGATTCTTCAACTAGAAAGCAATTTTTGTCAGAAATTAATTGGATGGGTGTGTTTTCATGAAGTTAGCAAAGGAACTATGACACTCAGTAGGCCTATTCACAAACTTCACTTTGTAGCACATTCTGTCATACTATAATAGTTCTACAAACGTCCTACAAAATGCTGTTCACAGACTACATGCGAAGGCCTACTCCTCCGCCTAACCTTTCTTTTTCTGTGTTGAGATCTCCGCTTTGACTGCAGTCTCCTCACACGTAGGGCTACGTTTTAGTACTGAATGTAGGAGGGATGGGGAAGTGGGTAGAAAATGGGGAATATTTATGACTAAATGGGAGGAATTTAGGGAAGTGTAAGGAGGGCTTAAGAGTGGGCTGGTGGGGGGTACAGGGAGGAATATGCACCCAACCACAAAAGAGTGAACCCACTCATATTAGCACACTGCACTTAGATAGTTACTTCTGCCAAAAAGGACCCAAAATAGTAGTCCGCTTGGAGCTGGAGTAACTCCAGAACCACTCGTGGCCACTAACAGATACTGCAGCGAATTCCCATGGAATATAATGGAAGTATGAACCTAAAATCGGCCGCTATAGGAAAGGATGTTACATTAAATGTAATTCATTAAAATGGTTAAAAATATAAGTAATGTTTAATGTAAAACAATATTTAAAACATATTTTCTTATGATATATTTTAATTGCCTTTTTTATTTAAAAATTAATGTAATGCTAATGGTATTAAAATATAATTACGTTGCTTGTAATTAATTATAGACATCATTTCTAGTAATTATCTATACATTATTTAATATTTGTTTTACTTTAAATGGGAATAAATAAACCTATGCTAAGATATCAGAGTTGATATGGTTGTTTTTTTAGATACTTCTAAAATTATGCATTTTTTCTCAGGACAGCTCATATCATCAGTGTGTCCTCTAAAATATTTAGCCATTCTACGATTTTAGGAATGGAGACACGTTATTTTTGCCCATTACTTTGTCTTTTAACATGGCCCATACAATTGCCCAAATGTATATTAGCCTGTAGTCAGGAAGTGTTTACACATTTTCTTTGTCAATTAAGGCCATGAAATCTTTAATACGAAAAAAAAAACGATTTAGTCATTGACGCTCAATCTAATTTCAGCTACAATCATAGAATATTATTATAATAGGGCACGATATCTCAAAGTCATGATTGAATCTCACTTACAAGCTGATCCACACCAATCCTTTACATGCACCCGCCCCTGTCATCCCTGAATTCAGAGTCAAATGCACCTGTTTTAGGTGTCAATTTATGGAAACTAATCTTTGCAAAACAATACATTCTAGGTCATGTTCAGTGTTTCTTGTTGAACATATGTGTCTTGTTACATATGTTAACACAAACTGATGTGTAAAATGTATTGCCATTTTGGAGATATTGTTCTATATATAAAAATATATTTTGTATAAATTAAAAAGCTGCAATTTTTTATCATGGCTGAAATGAGATGCGAAATCAAGGAATAAAAATGTTTGTGATACTAAAGATCTCATATATTTGACATATTCTATTATTGATATAAAAATGTTTTCAATGATTTCATATATTTGATGTATGTGAGAATTGAAACAAAGATGATTTGAAGTTTTCGAACGTCAGGAAAACATAATATTAGGTAGCCATATTGAAGATGTGCAACTTTCTGTTTTCACCACAAAGGGTCTTACTATCGATATATTCTTAATTGTAAAGAACACTGTGGCTTTCTCTCCTAAAACCTTGGAAAAGCTTAAAAACTGGATGAATTTTTAGCTATATTTGCTTCTTGTAATTGAGTGTTTTAAGCATGGAAGCTTAATGCAGTGGCAGCCACCACAAACAAAGGGTGGTGAGGCAGGTTGAGGGAACGCTGGAGGGGGAGCGCAGGAGGGGGGTGCAGGGGGGGTGTTAATAATAATATTTAAAAAAAGAACTTACCTTAAGCTGCCGGACGCCTCCCGTTGCGCCTCCTATGCTCTTCCTGGTCCCAGCAGCCCCTGGGACAGACTCCATGTGCAATCCCTGTGCTGCTCTCATGCTATGAAAGCAGCCCAGGGATTGGTCTGAGCAAGCTGAAAAGATGCTCCGCCCAGGACAGGAAGCCTGTGGGGTTTCTCCAGCCCCGCTGTTCAATGCAGCCGGTTTGGAGAAACCTAAGTGCGCATGTGTGTATGGCTGGCCTGAGACCACCGGCCAAACACACATGAGCACTTAGAAGTCCACAAAGCACTTCTCCTGCCTTGGCCCCGCCCCTCTCTGCACGCGATGGTTCAGAGCCGGCAAATGGAAAACTAAACGATGATAGAACATCGTTTTATTTTTCACCTGCTGGCTTTGAGCCAGTAAGTGGGGCGACGTTCCTCCGCCATTGCGAAGGAGCCGCAGCTGGATTAATGATCAATATCGATCAGGCTCTCATGCTTTCCGCAATCTGTGGAAAAACACTACGGTAACTCTACACTAGCCTTGACCAGCGAGCTGATCAGCTAAAGTTTTGAAAGTCTTTTAGCCAAGCATCTGTCAATTACCTTTATGAAAGCTGTTAGTTTAACCACACGTTTTATAAGAGCCTAATAGCCTGTTGCTAAAAGCTAAAACAGCAATTGTTGACTCCTCTGCTACTTCCTCGTCTTTTCTGGATCTCTCAACAAACCAGTGTTCTAATTACATTTATTCCTCTGATTCTCAAAAAAGCTCTAATTTAAATGTAGTCTTGAAATTCACAAAAAACTGGTATTTAAATTTAATTCGGAGGTTCTCAAAAAACAATTGTAATAGTGCTAGTGCGTGCTACAATAAAGCTTGAGGTAAAACATAATATGTATTTCTCACAGGAAGATTGACACAGCCATATCTGTCAAAGAGCGGCACTGAATACTGGCATAATTGTCAAAGATAGAACTTTTCAGGGCAGAGGTTGGCAAAGAGCAAGGAAGGGGAGGGGAAATGGGCAGGGGACCAGGATAATGATAGTTGTTGACATATGATGAATATCATATTTAAATGTAATAACAACACAACCATCATTGTTATAGAAAAGTTAAGAACAACTAACAAGAAGTATTAATTATTCTGAACACTTTTCCATGAAGGTTGCCTAATTCTTGGTGAGCATTTCACATGTGCTGCAACAGACTCACTCTCCACGCTCAAATTGTTATTTTCTGAGGCACCGGCAGTAGGACCATTGGAACTGACCAGACTGCCAGAAACCTGAGTTTCCAACCTTTCTCTCCTGCCAGTGGGAGTGTGTTGTGATGGGAATGGTGAAGAACTAAAGGTTTCTTCTTCAACAAGCCTTGTGACTGTGGAGCAAAGCTGCCACTACATTTAGCCAGCTTCTTGAAACTGCAGCATTTTCCATCTTGGGAGATTTCACTACCTTTATTGACCTTCACAACTTTCATGAGTTAGAGCTCCCTTTCTCTAACTTTCTAGGAATGCGGACATGGACAACATCTCCTACAATGAATGGAACCTCTAAAGATTTGTGAGTTTTATCATATTGCCATTTGGATCTCCTCTGGTAATGTTGTACTTTCTCCTCAACATTAGAAAAGTAATTCCTACTTACATTATCAGAAATACCAGTGAATTGGGATTTGAGCCAAAAAACGATTTAGTCATTACCTATCCATCTGATTTCAACTATAGTTATAGAATATCATTATAGTAGGGCTCAATATCTCAAAGCCGTGTTGAATCCCACTTACCAGCTGATCTGCACCAATCCATTATATGCACACACTCCTGTCATCCCTGAATTCAAATGCACCTGTTTTAGGTGCCAATTTCCGGAAACTAATCTTTGCACAGCAATACATTCTAGGTCATGTTCAGTGTTTCTTGTTCAACAATTTAGAGCTCCCTTAACTTTCTAGGAATGCAGATATGGACAACATGTCATACAATGAATGTAACCTCTAATGATTTGTGAGTTTTCTCATATTGCCATTTGGATCTCCTCTGGTAATATTGTACTTTCGCCATTAGAAAAGTAATTCCTACTTACATTATTAAAAATACCAGTGAATTTAGATTTAAGCCACCAGGGACAAATGGTTGAAGTGGGTTCTCTTCCTCTTAAAAGCAAAAATTGAGCTTTCTCAGTGACTCAATTAGGAGTCATCCTCGATGCTCATAATCTTCTCCTGTTAGCAGCGAGGAAGGGGCATTTTTCAGCTGGGCTAAATGTACGCTATCTTTTAGGAAGCTGTTGAAGCGTTGTACCTGAACATTGAATAGGGGGTCTTAAAGTGCTGTGTGTATGTGTCTTAGTTTGTTTTGTTTGTAATTAGAGACACAGACATTTCATATGAGGTGAAGTGCATCCTGTAATCCATAACTATTTGTTCAGGGCAGCCCTCACAACTTAAAACTTCCAGTAGAGATTGAAAGAACAGTGGTAGTAGAGATGTTATCAGTGAACATGACTTCTGGCCATTTAGAATGATAATCGATTAACACCTGCAAACCTCATGTGACCTGGCAATTTCTTACAGGGTCCTCATATGTCCAGTCCTACTTTCTGCAAGGGCTAATTTGGCCATGACACGTTGTACATGGGTGGGCATGTGGTTCTGCAAAATTTGTCTGCAAAAGAACATGTGACACAATTTCTAACATATCTTTCTGCTTCATTGTCCATGCTGGGCCACCAAAAATAATTCATTAATAGGTTTTTGAGCTATGACACTCCCATGTGCCCATGTTGCACAGTTGTCTGGACCATATTATACAATGGATGCATCTTAACTATCTGAAATTAAACACTCAGAAGACGGAGGTTATGGAGTTTGGCACTGGTCCTCCCATTTTGAACTCTACCTGGTGGCCGGCAGTGGCAGGAATGTGTCCGTCTCCAGTGACCAAAATAAGAAACCTGGGTGTTATGTGTGACACCGAGCTCAGTTTTGCAGGACAGCAACTTCGACCTGCTATTTCACTTTAAATATTCTGCAGAAAATCTTACAGTTTCTCCCGATGTTGTTAAGGAAAACGGTTGTGGTAGCATTTGTGCTATCTCGGATTGACTACTGCAACACCTTCTACCTGGGGGTGGACAAACGGCAATTAATTAAACTGCAATCCTTGCAAAACGCCACTGCCCGAACCCTACTGAATGTCCTTAAATATAATCATATATCCGAGGCTATTAGAAAACTTCAGTGGCTTCCGGTTAAGGAGCGGATTGAATTTAAGGCATTATGTCTGGTTCATAAAACCCTGTATGGAGGTGGACCAACTGAGTATCTTAAACTATTCCAATGGTACACCCCAGGACGCTCTCTGAGATCTGCAAATCAAGCACTTTTAAGAAGGCTAAATGGGGAGACAGCTCCCTCTCCAATCTAGCTCCCAAACTCTGGAATAAGTTGCCTCTGAACATTGGATCTCAGCCTGTCCATACACAATTTCAGGTCTTACTGAAACTTGGCTCTTTCCCACTCAGTAACGACCTGTCCTTTCTTGGCTTCTTCTCATATCTCTGCTACCCCAGCTCCAAGACGCCTCAGAATTCGAGAGCTTTATAATTATTTTACTTACTTACTTACTTTCTATGACATTCTTTGACTAGAGCCTCTCTCATCCAGTGCCGGACTGGGAACCAAAACCCCAAATCCGGCCCTGGCAAAGTGCTCGGCCACCCCCCCCCCCCTCCCCGTGGGGGTTGGGGGTGCTGCCGAGCTCTTTGCCAGGGCCGGTTTTCGGCCGATTTTGTTACAGGGTCGATTTTGCAGCTATGCAAAACCGGCCCTGTAACAAAAACGGCCCCCACCCATCCGGCCCACCTGGGGATTGCCCACTGCCCACTACGGCCAGTCCGGCCCTGCTCTCATCCCTTCAGGAGGAACACACAGAACTGAAAACACACCCTCCTTCAACACTCAGTTCATCCGCCACTTGTGCAAAAGAAGGAATATATCCTTTCAGGAGTTTCAAAGGAGGCCATCCCTCACAAATAAACTTTTTAAACTGTGCTAGAACAGTGTCTTTTTCATGCACGGCCAACAATTTTTCTTCACCCACGTGTTCGCCTACAATCACACATGCATCACCAACTTGTGCTACCAATCAACATCTTCATCCACTCTTTCGTCCAAATCAGTTTTGACATAAGGTAGTCTGGACTAACAGTCTGCTGGTTGACTCACACAGCCTAAAATATGAACAATATCAAAGTTTTATTTTTGAAGTTTCAAACAAAGCCTAGCCACTCTGGTTGTACTATTTGCACCTCCTTCTGGTGACTATATCTTAGTCAGTGGTTTATGGTCAGTATACAGGCTGAACCTATGAATGACAGAAATGTTCTACTGCCCAGAACATTGTTTCATTCAACCGTTTAGAGGCACAAGCCACAGTCCATCTACTTTTCCCATCTTGCTGATTAAGTACTGCTCCTAACCTATAACCACAGGCATCAACGGAAATTGCAGTGTTTATCACACACATATGGTTGGAGGGTAGGCACATTGGTGATTTAGTTTTTCACTAGTTCAAATGTTAAAACCTTGTTTCTTTCCCCATTTAAATTCAATATCTTTCCTAAGAAGCTTCATTAAGGGGTCCATAGCAGTGGCAAATCTCTTCACAAACTTCCCATAATACTCGCAGACCATAGTGCCAATATCGGCAACACTTGACAGTTCTCATACAGCAATATACATAAATAAACCACAAGACACCTTCTCAGTTTTCGTACAGCAAAATACATAAATAAACCACACAACACCTTTTTAGTGGAGAAAATTGTTGCAGGTTTATTTGCATAACAAATATGCCAACATGGTGGGTTATCTTACGGGCGATCCAAGGGCAGGTTAGGTGCCAATTTCCGGAAACTAATCTTTGCACAGCAATACATTCTAGGTCATGTTCAGTGTTTCTTGTTCAACAATTTAGAGCTCCCTTAACTTTCTAGGAATGCAGATATGGACAACATGTCATACAATGAATGTAACCTCTAATGATTTGTGAGTTTTCTCATATTGCCATTTGGATCTCCTCTGGTAATATTGTACTTTCGCCATTAGAAAAGTAATTCCTACTTACATTATTAAAAATACCAGTGAATTTAGATTTAAGCCACCAGGGACAAATGGTTGAAGTGGGTTCTCTTCCTCTTAAAAGCAAAAATTGAGCTTTCTCAGTGACTCAATTAGGAGTCATCCTCGATGCTCATAATCTTCTCCTGTTAGCAGCGAGGAAGGGGCATTTTTCAGCTGGGCTAAATGTACGCTATCTTTTAGGAAGCTGTTGAAGCGTTGTACCTGAACATTGAATAGGGGGTCTTAAAGTGCTGTGTGTATGTGTCTTAGTTTGTTTTGTTTGTAATTAGAGACACAGACATTTCATATGAGGTGAAGTGCATCCTGTAATCCATAACTATTTGTTCAGGGCAGCCCTCACAACTTAAAACTTCCAGTAGAGATTGAAAGAACAGTGGTAGTAGAGATGTTATCAGTGAACATGACTTCTGGCCATTTAGAATGGTAATCGATTAACACCTGCAAACCTCATGTGACCTGGCAATTTCTTACAGGGTCCTCATATGTCCAGTCCTACTTTCTGCAAGGGCTAATTTGGCCATGACACGTTGTACATGGGTGGGCATGTGGTTCAGCAAAATTTGTCTGCAAAAGAACATGTGACACAATTTCTAACATATCTTTCTGCTTCATTGTCCATGCTGGGCCACCAAAAATAATTCATTAATAGGTTTTTGAGCTATGACACTCCCATGTGCCCATGTTGCACAGTTGTCTGGACCATATTATACAATGGATGCATCTTAACTATCTGAAATTAAACACTCAGAAGACGGAGGTTATGGAGTTTGGCACTGGTCCTCCCATTTTGAACTCTACCTGGTGGCCGGCAGTGGCAGGAATGTGTCCGTCTCCAGTGACCAAAATAAGAAACCTGGGTGTTATGTGTGACACCGAGCTCAGTTTTGCAGGACAGCAACTTCGACCTGCTATTTCACTTTAAATATTCTGCAGAAAATCTTACAGTTTCTCCCGATGTTGTTAAGGAAAACGGTTGTGGTAGCATTTGTGCTATCTCGGATTGACTACTGCAACACCTTCTACCTGGGGGTGGACAAACGGCAATTAATTAAACTGCAATCCTTGCAAAACGCCACTGCCCGAACCCTACTGAATGTCCTTAAATATAATCATATATCCGAGGCTATTAGAAAACTTCAGTGGCTTCCGGTTAAGGAGCGGATTGAATTTAAGGCATTATGTCTGGTTCATAAAACCCTGTATGGAGGTGGACCAACTGAGTATCTTAAACTATTCCAATGGTACACCCCAGGACGCTCTCTGAGATCTGCAAATCAAGCACTTTTAAGAAGGCTAAATGGGGAGACAGCTCCCTCTCCAATCTAGCTCCCAAACTCTGGAATAAGTTGCCTCTGAACATTGGATCTCAGCCTGTCCATACACAATTTCAGGTCTTACTGAAACTTGGCTCTTTCCCACTCAGTAACGACCTGTCCTTTCTTGGCTTCTTCTCATATCTCTGCTACCCCAGCTCCAAGACGCCTCAGAATTCGAGAGCTTTATAATTATTTTACTTACTTACTTACTTACTATGACATTCTTTGACTAGAGCCTCTCTCATCCAGTGCCGGACTGGGAACCAAAACCCCAAATCCGGCCCTGGCAAAGTGCTCGGCCACCCCCCCCCTCCCCGTGGGGGTTGGGGGTGCTGCCGAGCTCTTTGCCAGGGCCGGTTTTCGGCCGATTTTGTTACAGGGTCGATTTTGCAGCTATGCAAAACCGGCCCTGTAACAAAAACGGCCCCCACCCATCCGGCCCACCTGGGGATTGCCCACTGCCCACTACGGCCAGTCCGGCCCTGCTCTCATCCCTTCAGGAGGAACACACAGAACTGAAAACACACCCTCCTTCAACACTCAGTTCATCCGCCACTTGTGCAAAAGAAGGAATATATCCTTTCAGGCGTTTCAAAGGAGGCCATCCCTCACAAATAAACTTTTTAAACTGTGCTAGAACAGTGTCTTTTTCATGCACGGCCAACAATTTTTCTTCACCCACGTGTTCGCCTACAATCACACATGCATCACCAACTTGTGCTACCAATCAACATCTTCATCCACTCTTTCGTCCAAATCAGTTTTGACATAAGGTAGTCTGGACTAACAGTCTGCTGGTTGACTCACACAGCCTAAAATATGAACAATATCAAAGTTTTATTTTTGAAGTTTCAAACAAAGCCTAGCCACTCTGGTTGTACTATTTGCACCTCCTTCTGGTGACTATATCTTAGTCAGTGGTTTATGGTCAGTATACAGGCTGAACCTATGAATGACAGAAATGTTCTACTGCCCAGAACATTGTTTCATTCAACCGTTTAGGGGCACAAGCCACAGTCCATCTACTTTTCCCATCTTGCTGATTAAGTACTGCTCCTAACCTATAACCACAGGCATCAACGGAAATTGCAGTGTTTATCACACACATAAGGTTGGAGGGTAGGCACATTGGTGATTTAGTTTTTCACTAGTTCAAATGTTAAAACCTTGTTTCTTTCCCCATTTAAATTCAATATCTTTCCTAAGAAGCTTCATTAAGGGGTCCATAGCAGTGGCAAATCTCTTCACAAACTTCCCATAATACTCGCAGACCATAGTGCCAATATCGGCAACAATTGACAGTTCTCATACAGCAATATACATAAATAAACCACAAGACACCTTCTCAGTTTTCGTACAGCAAAATACATAAATAAACCACACAACACCTTTTTAGTGGAGAAAATTGTTGCAGGTTTATTTGCATAACAAATATGCCAACATGGTGGGTTATCTTACGGGCGATCCAAGGGCAGGCTAGCCCCTACGCCGCCTGCCCGCCTGATGAGACAAATTACACCGTGGGCGCCGCCAATCTCTGGTTACCAATTTTGGGGAGGGGCCACCCCTCCCATCAGTGGACCGCCAGTCCACGTACTTACTCACACCCCCGGGGGGCGGAGCGTTCCAGGCAGCCCCCAGTTGCTCAGGCCCACAACCGCCCGTAGGACTAACGGGGCGCTGTCACTCTTCCAGGGGACCCACTAAGACATCCCTGGGTATCCTTGGCTTAGCACCCTTGTTGTGCTGCTGCATATAGTACCCTTCTGTACCTTGCAGACTCTGGATCGCCCTGTAACTCCTCCTGCAACACAAAACAATACGTTAGATTCTTCCCCTCCCCCTACCACCCTTTGGCCATCCGCAGGATAAGCGGTAGGGTGGGAAACAGCAAGACGGGCAGCGGCCAAGAAGCTGCACAGTGGGTGGGGGAAGGTATTTGTACACTTATCCTCCCCCACCCCACGGCCGGAAGTGACACGGCCGACTGACCCCCTGGTCCCTAGACCAGGGAGCCTGGTATGCTGAAACCTGTGCCTTCCTGTGGCACTAAGGTGACCGCCCTGTTGGGAGGTCCCCTACGTGGCCCCCCGGGCAGACTGGCATAGTGCTCATATCAGCAACACTTCTCAGTTCTCATACAGCAACATACATATATAAACCACAAGACACCTTCTCAGTTTTCGTACAGCAAAATACATAAATAATCCACACGACACCTTTTTAGAGGGGGAGAAAATTGCTGCAGGTTTATTTGCATAACAAATATGCCAACATGGTGGGTTATCTTACGGGCGATCCAATGGCAGGCCAGCCCCTAGGCCGCCTGCCCGCCTGATGAGCCAAATTATACCGTGGCCGTCGGCAATCGGTGGTTACAAATTTTGGGAGGGGCCACCCCTCCCATCAGTGGACTGCCAGTCCACGCACTTACTCATGCCCCCGGGGAGGCGGAACGTTCCAGGCAGCCACCGGTTGCTCAGGCCAACAACCGCCCGTAGGACTAACGGGGCGCCGTCGCTCTTCCAGGGGACCCGCTAAGACATCCCTGGGTATCCTTGGCTTTGCGCCCTTTTTGTGCTGCTGCATATAGTACCCTTCTGTACCTTGCAGACTCTGGATCGCTCTGTAACTCCTCCACAGCTCTGGGGGTGGCCACCGTCACTACCAGGGCCCCCCACCAAGGTAGGCATCTTTATCTACATCCTGCTGATTACCGGGCCTCTCCCAGGTCCAGCCAAAACAAGTCCAAGCCCATACAGGACCGGAGGCCAGCATGCCCCTTCTAGACAGGTGCCCCCATCCTTTCTAAACTCCCTGTGGACTTTAGACTGATAAAACCAACACCCCTCTGTTCATGGATGGATGCATAACTTACCCCAGGGGAATTCAATTCTGGCAGCAGGACCCTCCTACCCTGGAATGTCAAATCATTGCCTCCCAGCTGTCAGACCCCTGTGGTGGGAGGGGAGACAGCCCCCCCTGCCCCGACTGCTGCTTCTACAGTAGCTGTTCCCGTGCCTGCACGATTACACCACCCCTCCCAGGGTGGTTTACGGCCGGCTGTCCCCTTAAATGCCTTAGGATTCCCATTGCCCCCCTGTTAGCATGTCCTGCTGAGTCTGCAACTCGGAGGAGGACCCAGTATCCGTGGTACCCGCCTCGCCCAGACCTTCATGTATATGCGCCCAGGATGACCTAAAACAAATAGTTTGGTGTTGGTTCAATGTTAACATTGCCCGGCTGAAGAGCAATACCTTTGACAAGCCACTCCTGCCAAGAAGTGCCAATGCGGGTGGAAGTAAGAGTTATTAAGCCCGCCTTACTTCCTCTCACCCAGTTATCTGTGTATAGCACTTGTCAGAGTATGTCCATCACATTTACCAGTCACCACCCTAGGTGACGCCTTGGCCTCCCAAACTTCTGCTAGTATACCAGGGAGCAGACAGGACAGTGTGAACAAGGGGGAACCATATGTCTAAATACCTGACCTTTTTTTTTTTAATACTGTGAATGCAAGAGTTCTTTAATACTTTGTAGCCCACTTGTGCTTAACCCAGGGGTTTCCCCAATCTTATGGACCATAGCACACTCGTTGGATGACAACTTCCACAACCTGCATGGCTGACAGCCAAGGCTATAGGGCGGGAGAATTTGCACCTGTTATTGTTACTCCACTCAATGGTACTCATTTCATAGACCTCAGAAGGATGAATTGCTAAGTGGACCTCCCAGGATCTGAACCTGTGACCCGCGGTCGAACCCAAGCCCCTTTCAGTTCTGCCGCTCCACCTGCCTGTGAACTTGTATCCCAGGGCAGACTTCAGGCAACATAACCCATACTTGGACATGCCTGAGCTAGAAACACACATCTAACAGGCCTGCCAACCGGCTAACCACCAACATTGCAGTCCGAATGTTGGCTGACAACTTCCAAGGAAAATTCGCTTAACTGAAGCAACTGGTAACATGCCAACAATTTAATCAATTTAACCCTAACTATGACTGCAAAATGTGCTCCGGTAGTTATCCGTATTAGTGCTCCATCCCCTCCATATCAGCACTAACAAGGCAACCTGCACCCTCTTGGGAATGGCACACTCGCGCCCCAGCTGCAGAAAGCGCCTATTCGTGTGTAGCCCATGACCTTACGTTCATCACTGATGGTATACCAGGATTATGTTGAAACTTAGCTGGCTCTACTGCTGAGTGCGCATTGCACCATCACAGGTATGTCTTTGCCTATTCAGTTTCTGTCTGCAAAGTTTGATGACATTGCCAGCCCCAATCCCAGGCGAAATAAAAGGAAGCTTTACTGCTACCCCTGTGGGCCGCTGCTGGTGCTAATGATGGTACAAATAGCACCGGTAAACTAGATGCTGTACTATCACATTAGAGGGCCATTGCAGCAGTTATTCAGCACTTATTAAAGTCCATGGCTAACCTACTCACAGTGTGGCAGAGACAAGAGAGGCGGTAAATATAAAGCCCATTAAGATGATCGTTAGCTAGGCCCAACAGGGAGTGATCCTGAGAACGGAGGTAGGCACCACCACTACCATACCCCGCATGTGAATCAGTCCGGGTTTACTTTGCCATGTGCAGAGGTGCAGCCACAATTCGCCGGCATCTAACCTGTGCAGTGTCCTGTTACGTGCAGTCCCCCATGCTTCTACTGGGCACCTCTTCCTGATGTGAGTGACCTAGGTACATGGTCCCCCTGCATGGCGCCCTGCCAGTGAAATAATATACCAAGTGATAATGGCTCTACTCGGTCAATGACCCGACCACACATCAAACCCACAGAGACAAGATGTGGCCTGTTAACCTGCCCCGCTAATCTGTGGATAAAAGCATGACAGTCCACATTGTACCTTACACTGTTGGAACGTAGCCGCAGCTCCCTGATAGTACTACAAAGAATATCTGACACCCCCCAATTCTTCATAATTGCTGGCTGTACTGCTAAGTGTGCCCAGTTCCTACACTGCTATTGAGTTACAATTCTATTCTTTCTATAACTGCAAAATGCAAGGAGATTGTAGGCCCCAGTTCCAATGTTGAAGCAACTACAATGCAAGCTGAACTTTTCAGGCGACTATCAGTTGAAGCGCAGCAACATGGCAAGTCCAATACAGAGTTAGAACGCCACCACATGCCACCACATGCGCCCTGCGGCTTGGCCTCTGTGAGGGATTAGCTGGGGAAATAATACTAACGTTTGAAACTTTTAACCTGAATGCCACCCAGTGCTGTGAAATCGGCTCAATCTTTCAAGCTTGTCTCAAATAGCACAATATTGTACTCGTGGATCGCTGTTGCCAGCAAAGAGCCGCAATGGTATGGCAACCCCATAACAATGGAGGGGGGGCGTCCCCGTGCCACCCAATACCACACACTGCCCGCGACCGCCCCCATGAGCCACGCCAGAAGGCCGTGCCCTGCCATGCCGCGGGCCCTTGGACCACGCTGTATCCCCAGCACCACACACACCACTAGGCCAAAGGGGTTTGAGGCATCCCGGGCCTGGAACACCGGCCCATCACACCCCATGCAAACCAGCTTCTACACGAGATGGGAGCCACCGACCGCAGGATGAGGACCTGGGGGTGGGGGGCGATAATGGCCACACAGTCACAGGGACCAAAACCGACATCTCCCAGACGAACCAACTGACCCCCCCGCAATGCTGCAGAGCCATAAAAATGTTGCGGTGTAACTAGAAAACCCCACCGCAAACACACTTAAAACCATCTTTCGCCCGGCCCTTTTCTGCACTGAGTGGGCCCGAATGAGGACTACCAAATATTTCGCCTCACTCTAAACACAAAGACCCCGCTCATCGGCAGCTTTTCTGCCCCGATATCATAAAAACAATGCATGGGGCATGTTCCAACCGGAAAAGTCGGGCCTCCCGTACCACATAGTCGTAGCTTGAGCGTCATGTGCCTGCCGCACCGAACACTGACTACAGCAGTGAGCGTGGGGACTGCTTGCCCACCGCATGCAGCATCCCCAACGCACTCACCTCGAAAACCAACGAGGCCGGCACAACAATGCAACCATCCTGCTAATGTCTGCCCATGAGACCAGCCTGTGACCTCATTGGCCCAAAGCCCCGACGGGGTGCGAGTCACCTTCAATACCCCGCTCCCAACGGACACCAGACAGGAGGCCAGACAACTTGCCCCGATGTTGCAGGCATGCAGCCTGCGAGCACAAAACTCACCACAACCAAACGGGCGAAACAAGGGACGATCCCGGCGCAACCAAACAGCAAGACGGGCAGCGGTCAAGAGGCTGCACAGTGGTTGGGGGAAGGTATTTGTACCCTTGTCCTCCCCCGCCCCACGGCCAGAAGTGACACGGCCGACTGACCCCCTGGTCCCTAGACCAGGGAGCCTGGTATGCTGAAACCTGTGCCTTCCTGTGGCACTAAGGTGGCCGTCCTGTTGGGAGGTCCCCTACGTGGCCCCCTGGGCAGCCTGGCATTGAATGGCCTTAACTTTTCTTTCTCATGGAGCCGGTGCCTTCTTTCTAGCGTCAACCAACAATTCTTTTGGTGTTACTCCTTTTTCCGAAATAGTGTGTCCCAGGCAATCAACCTGGTCTTTATGCTGTTCACATTTGCTAGGAGTCAGTATCAGACCTTTACGGGACAGTCCTTTGAAAACTTCTTCTAGAATGTCTGTATGCTTTTTGTTGTCTCTGGTGAAAACCAATATGTCATCCTGGAAACACCTGACATGTGCTTCTATATCTTTGAAAATATGATACATTACTTTGAGACACAGAACCATCCAAAGCAAGTCCAAATTGTATTCTTCTCTCTTGATAAACTCAAAAAGGTGTGATAAAAGCTGTTAAAGGTTTTGACTCCTCTGCTAATTCAACTTGGTGGTACGCACTGCGTAAATCTGAGGTTGAGAAGATTGTGGCACCATTCAGCATAGTCAGCAAGGCATTTACTTTTGGAAGTGGGTGGCTGTCTACTGTGATGTTGGCATTTAGGGCACAAAGATCTACACATAGTCTTAGGTCTCCACTGCCCTTTTTTGTTAAGACTATGGGGGATAACCAGTAAATGACTCCGCTTCCTCAATAATGCATTCACTTTGTCGATTATCCAACAGTGCTTGTAAGTCCTTTTGCACACTAAAAGGTACATTCCTCAATTTCTGTTTGACTGGTATTGCATTTTTCTATAGCTTTATATAGTGAGAAAATGCTTTAAAGGTTCCTATTTTATTGTTGAAAATCTCTGGAAACTTGGGTTTCACTTGATCGCCCTTGCTTACTTTTGCACACTCTGCACGGGGCCAATGGCACAGGGATCCAGTTTTATTTTGAGTAGTCTCCGATCATTTCATCCCAGTATGTTCACTCCTCTCTTTCACACATAGATTTTAATTCATGCTGATCTTGTTTTGAATTTTACTGTTTAGATTAAGAATCTTTCGAGGTGTAATGCATTTTCATCATACGTTACTGCCCTTACATTAGAAATGTGCAAAACTGGTACTCTATGTGCAAACAGTTTTCCACAACTGTTTTTAGAAATTATAGCAAACAGTTACCCTGAATCCACTAAAATGTCCAATTCTTTTCCTTGAACATTCAGGACACACCTTGGGGATTTATTAAATTTGGAATGGATATAGTCTACCGCCTCCTGTACAACCAACACCATCATTTTATCTCCTTCATCTTCTCCTCTTGCGTCTGATGACAAACGTTCGTCTTCTTGAGATAGCTGAGCCACAGATGTCTTTCCAGTCTTGTTTCTGTCTTTGCACATCATCGCAAATGTTCTTGGCGTTTACAAATGCGGCAGTCCTTCTTTATTGCAGGGCATCCTCAAAAGTTAACTAGGTGTGATTTACTTCCACACCAGTAGCACTGGTACTTGGATTCTTTCTTCCTTGGTTTCTAAAGTTTCCCTTTGTGAGATTTGCCACTGGTATAACAAACTTCATCTTGTTTCTTGTTTTATTTATCTTCATTTACTTCTATGACCCTGGACATGGATTGTTCTATTGCTTCGGCTAATAATCTCATACCTTCTTCCAAAGTTGGTTCTTCCATTACCCAAAGGTGCGCTTGCATACGCTTGTTATACGTATTGACCATTAGTTTTTTTTTGTTTTTTTTGTATTCCTCATATGCCAATAGATGAAAAGGGCATTCTAGATGGGGAGCCCCTTCCCCTCTACCCCCAATATGTATGTTCCAGTTCCGATGTTTAAAGCCCAAGGGGAGAAAGAGAAGGGTCTAACCCCACTAGCATTTTACTGTTTGCTCTGTCCACTCCAACCCAGTCTCACTGAGAGGCCCCTTAGCGATATTGGAGATTGAGCCCCAACAGTGCCCAGGTAAAATCATCGGAATACCTTCATCTGTTCCGCCAAGCCACCAGAGCAGCCCAAATCTTTACGCCACTTGAGGGATCACAAGCGATATCGGACTCACTTACAAAGATAATATGTTTCAAGCAATCTGGGAAAGTAGGTGCTTTCTCGTTTTTCCAAGCCCTGCATATTTCTTGCCTGGCCAATATCATTACATAAAAAATAAATTTAGACGCCATGTCATCAAGCCGATATTCCTTAACTAGCCCAAACAAGATTATCCTTGGAGTGATTGTAAATTGTATATTCAATACTGTCGCGATAAATTCACCTATTCTAGCCCAATAATTCACAAGCAGTGGACAATCTACAAACATGTGTAGATCGTCAGCGACAAGGAACCTACAACGGGGACATCGATGTTCTAAATTCGTAATTCTCGCTAATTTCTTAGGTGAAATGTATACTCTATACAGGGTAAACAAATGATTCCTTTTAAGTGGAGCTGACTTAACCACAGTGTGCAACATTGAAAAGGAATCCACCCATAATTCCTGAAGATTGTTATGATCTAAATCAACCTCCTCACCCCATATTTTTATAGGTTCGGCCTCTGCCACTCCTTCTGCCTCCATCATGGCCCAATACAAGAGGCTAACTCTCTTTTCCATGTCCCCTTCCTATTGACTAAACTTTGAATTTGGTGAACAGGGCGTCAATACCAGAGATGCCCACCAACCCGATAATTGATAATACTTAAACCTGGTAAGTGTTCCCCCTGTCAATCTAAAAAGAGAATCCCAATCAATAAGCTGTGTATCCTTTAGTAGGTCTCTCCAGTGTGTTATACCTGCCAACCTCAAAGGGCGAGCTAGTTGGTCCTTTAGACACTCAGGAGTCCCTGGGGAGTCCCAGATCGGGGCCTGGGGCGCGTAGTAGGAAATTCCCAACTTTTTCCTGAAAAATACCCAATTTTTTTGAGCTGCTGTTAAAATCTTTAGTCTCACTTTTTTTATAAAACCTGGGATCCCCGAATTTGAACAGAAAATATTCCTGACCTTGGGGTATACCATGTAACAATGCCTGAAACAGACAGCCTAAAACAGAAGTATTTGCCTTATCAGCTATTAGTCTAAAGTTTTTTAATTGGAACGAGTGGCAATAAACGAGTATATCTGGCAGGGCAAGACCCCCTAGTTTTAGTTTCCTCCTCAATTTCTTCCACGATATTCTCGATGACTTGGTGTTCCATATAAATGAACCTATTTTCCCCTGTATTTTAGTCATGTCTTTCGGGTTGAAAGTTAACGGAAAAGAATTAAATAAGTAAGTGATTTTTGGTAGAATGACCATTTTTATAAGATTCACTCTGCCGAATATATTAAGCGGAAGACCAGACCAGTGTTGTAGGAGGTGACAAACCTCCTTGTAGACTCTATCCAGATTTATTTTAGATACCTGATTAATATCTTGAACTAAGTGAATTCCCAGGTATCTCATCTTTGGTTTAACACCCGAATACTCCTTAACCTGGTTCCACTGCATAAGCTCGGTCTTTTCTCTATTTATTTTGTAGCCAGAGATTGCCCCAAAGTCTTCTGCCCGATCAAAAAGTCTAGGGATAGCCTCTTCAGGATTTAAAGTAAACATTAAATGATCATCAGCATAGAGAGCAAATTTCCGCTCTAAGTTCGCAATATTAAAGGGTTTAAAAGCAGGGTCCGCTCTCAGCTGAATAACAAAAGGTTCAATGTATAAATTAAACAAAAGGGGAGAAAGAGGACATACCTGTCTAGTACCGCGAGATATTTGTATCCAATCTGTAAGGTGTCCATTTACAAGGATTTTAGCTTTGGGACAAATATATAAAGATTGAATCGAAGCTATAAAGTTCATTGGCATACCAAATGCGGCTAATGCTTCCCACAGATAATACCAATTAACTTGATCGAAAGCCTTTGCGGCATCGATAGCCACAATGGTCAGAAGAGATTTTTCATTGGTAGCGACGTCTATAGCAGCAATAGCCTGAAACGTAAGTTCATTCAGCTGCCTACCCAGCATAAAGCCCCTCTGATCGCCATGTACCACTGATTTGATAACTTTAGCCAATCTCGCTGCCAACACTCCCGCAAAGATCTTATAGTCAGTATTCAGCAGCGAGATTGGCCGATAGGACTCAACGACCTGAGGGTCCTTATTAGGTTTTAATATTAAAGCTACTGTAGCTTCCGTCCAAGTTTGTGGGACAGCCTCACCTGAAAGATGAATTTTGTTAAATAAGATTGTAAGGACCGGTACGATTAATTCTGGACTAATTTGATACAAATCTACTGGGAGCCCATCTGGTCCCGCTGCTTTACCTTTTGCCATTCTCTTTAGTTGATTATAGACTTCTCCCTCTTTAATTGCCGAGCTTAAGAAGACCCTATCTGCTTCTGTGAGATGTGGTAGATCTAGTTGATTTAGCCACATTTCAGCTCTATCTGGGGAGAAGTCACCGCGCTCTGCATACATCTTCGACATATATTTTTTGACTTCCTCCGATATCTGACCGTTATCATAAGTCAAAACCCCTGTATCTTGTATGATTAGACTTGCGATTTGGTTTTTAGCTCTATCGATTCTGGCCTTCCAGGCCAGGAGACGCCCACATTTCTCCCCATAAGAAAAGTTTTGTAGTCTACTCGCATCCCACCTCTCTTTGATGACTTTATCAAGATGGGCCTGATACTCTGCCTTTAAAGAATTCAACTTGTTTAATATTACCTCAAAATTAGATTATTGCTTTAGGGATGCAAGTTGAAGTTGTTGTTCTTTCTGCTTTATCTTACTGAGAGAGTCTGCTTCTGCATTTCTTTTATCGCTATTTCTCTTAATCGTGAAAGTAGTTAATATCCCCCTCAAAAAGGACTTAAAAGCCTCCCACACAGTCTCAGAGCCAGCGGACCCACAGTTGAACCTAAAGTATTCTTCAATCTGTGTTATTAATCGTGTTTTTACTTCTTCTATTTGTATTATTGACCTATCAAGAGTCCACCTTCTCATTTGTACTTCTTTTACAGGTTTAATTGTTAGTTCTGCCATAGAATGATCAGAGAACAGTGCTGGAATGTAAGTGGAGGAGTCGACCAGAGAAAGTAACATCTGGTCAATCAAAAAAAAGTCAATCCGGGAATGATGTCTGTATCTGTGGCCATAATAAGAATAATCTCTACGATTGGTGTTTCTAGCCCTCCAAATGTCTAGTAAATTAAAGTCTTTCATTATATTCTTAAGTTCTGATTTCATTTTAAGTAAAGGAGTGATAGTAGCCCTAGAAGTCCTATCCAAGATTTTATCAAAGACCAAATTAAAATCGCCCCCCAAAATAATGGGGGCATTTAGGTCGAAAAGACTTGCTTTCAACTTAACCAAATGTTCTGGACAATCTTGATTAGGGCCATAATAAACAGCACATGTCAAAGGAAGGCTATCTACCACTAACAATGCGGTCAACCATCTACCTGAGGTTTCCGTATCGTGCTTCTCAACTCTAATTTTACTATTTGCCCGGATTAACATCGCTACCCCCCTTGTATTTCCACTTTGATGGGAACAAAGAAGGTCTTGAACCCAGCCTTGTTTCCTGAAAGCAGTCTTGCATTCCTGAAACTCAAGGTGGGTCTCTTCTAGGAGACATATATGTGCCCCTGATTTCCTCAAAAATTCACATACTCTGTTAAATTTCCTGCCCTCCCTTAATCCGTTTACATTCCAGCTTACTATTTTAATTTTATTTGAGATGTTCGTCATGTTAGCGAGTAAGTTATACTATACGCATTGCTATACTCAATAAGAGACTTGACCCAATCCATCCTGCATACTTGCAATGTGCTAATGACCTTGCTCATACTTTTGGCTCTATGAGAAAAAAAAATTTCTTTATCTGCCCCACACCCCACCCCCTCCACCACCCGCCACCCACCCTGAGGAACCCCCCTTCAAAAGACTTGGCGATGAAAAAAACGCCTTTGAAAAGCCCCCGCTCCTTACCCGGAATCCACCTCTCTCTATTGTGAATACCTTACATAGCCTGTGTCCCTGTTATAATCAGTATGATCAATAACATCTCAACATCCGAAGTCATAGAATCCCTCGGACATAAACAGGAATTTTTTCTTCTTCCCCTTTTTCCTTTTCTCTTTCTTATATATACCCCTCTTTTTTTTAATATTTATTTATTTTTATTTATTTATTTATTTATTTTTTCCCTCTGTGTATACCCTTTTTAAACCCATATACTCAATATACCTCAATATACCTCTATTCAGTATTGCTACAGCTTGTCACAATTAATAGGGTAATCACTGTTATACCTCCATCATGTGGGATATGCAGGTGTCAACCTCCAAGATGGAGGTAAAGTTATGCGTCTTATTTCTCCATACCACTCTTAATGCTGCAGGGAATTTCATCATCACCTGTGCTCCCAGGCTTCTTAAGTCAGACATCCGAGAGCCCAACTCCCACTGTCTTTGGGCCGTCGCTCTGCCAACGTCGGAGCAGATAAGATATTTAGTGGAGTTAATGTGTAACGATGTATCCATCAAAGCCCGACCTAGGATCAACTCTTTAATTGTGAACGTGAGAAAATTCAATAAAATCTTTCTCGGGGCCTTCCTATCTGGATGCTGTCTAAATGGATCTCTATGTGCTCGCTGTATCTCTTTTTCAAGGTCAATATCTGGTCTATCTTTTAAGACCCCCTCTCTCAAAAGTTTACACACCAGGGACTTCACATCTCCATTCTCTGCTCCCTCCGGAATTTTCAAGAACTTCAAATTATTCCTCCTGGCGTGTATCTCTAATCTCTCCATATCTGCTTGTAAAGCCCGATTCTGCGCTTGAAGTTCAGAGATAGTATCTGAGTGACCTTGAGAGACTTTTACAAGATTATCTACCTTATTTTCGAGCACCTCCGTCCTAGTACAGATATCATCCAATTTACACTCCAGACTTGTACATTTCTCTGAAATTACCTTCTGATTCCCTTCTGAGATCTCAAACCTAGGGAGCAGTTTCGCAAATAGATCTTCACGTAAGGAGCAGAGAAGACTCTCCAACTGATTGTCCTTAGGCCCCCTTGGATGTTCCTCTGAGGGGCTTCCTCCTGCGATCTCACTGCTATTCATATTATCGTCGCAAGAACCAGATTCTAAGACCCCCCATGAGTCTTTCAGTCTCTGGGCCCGATGGCAAATTACACAACCCCATGTCCAGATCTGTATCTGGTTCCGATAGTAAAGGGGCGAACTTATTTGCTAACACAACGGGTTCCACATGAGGCGTCATCAAATGATTCTGTAGGTTTTGTGGACTCGTATGGTCCTCGACCTGACTAGAAGGTTTATGTAATTCTGAGCGTATAATAGGGCTATTAGGAAGTACAGAACTAAGGGAGGCCTCCTTCTCCATTATCTTAAAATAGGATTTTAATGACGGAGTAGTCTTTATAATGCTAAGACCGCCTTTTCTAACATCACCAGTCTTACTCCTCTCCCTCCTGTCCTTTTTCTTCTGCCGTGGTATCTTAGGCACTACACTGACTTCTTGATCTACTACAGAAAGCTCTTTCTCTGGCAGTGAACGTAGTAAATATCTATTCCTTGAAGCCAAACAAGCTCCCCTCCCTTGATCTCTACCGTCCTTATCTGTTCCACTTTCCGTTGAACACTTACTAGTCAGAGTAACTGTTTTTCCCCCTCTATAATTCTTCAACTTACTGGAACAGGCTACAAATGTGACGGGGGTAGAATCCACGACTGCGGAGTCCATCCCTATGCCCTCTATGGGAGCTAGCTGGTTGACACTCCCAATAGATTGTACATTACTCGGTCTCTGAAAGTCACGTGTATATTTCCTGGAGAAAGCGCTAGAAACAGCCAAGGAGCTCTCAAATATATCTGTATCAATTCTATTACAGGTCCGAAGGAGAGTTAGCCCTTCCCCCCCTCGCCTTACCGACCATGTGTGCTGATGCTCCCGACCAACATTGGAACTTTGATGATATACTGCACCATGAATCAAAGGGGGGTAGACTTGTGCGGATGCCGCTGTGATCTTTCTCCACAGCACTGCAAAGCTCCCGCAGCGGCTTACTCCTGTGTTTTCTCCGACTCTGTAACTCGCTCCCCTTACGCTCCTCACGCTCTGCTCCAGCCTCGTAGAGCGTGCCGACCCGAAGACAGTCATCCACTATTTTTCCCCCAGGTCCAAGCGCTCGACGGAACCAGGTAGGTCTTTTGACTTTTTCCGACGTGGCGTGTGGGAAAAGAAAGACCCGATGAGTATGGTATATAGAAGTGCATAAAAAAAAAATCACTGGTTGCTCACCGTAAGGTATTCCATATGGGGCACACGGCTTATCCGCTTATCTGGGTAGTTTTCCGAGACTGAGCGGAGCATCTCACGGCCGGCGTTAGCCTGCTGCCATGTTCCTCAAGCCACTCCCCCCTGTATTGACCATTAGTTGGTCTCAAATTATTTCATTAGAAGTGGCACCAAAACTGCATGAACATGACAGACTTTTTAGCACTGTGAGAAACTCATCAAAACCCTCATTCTTTCTTTGATGCTGAGTATAGAAATGGTATCTTTCTAAATTCCTACTAATAGTGAGCTTGAAAGGAACTTCTAGTCTTGCCATTGGTTCCTCAAACTTATCCATATCTTCTTGGTCATGGGCATTTGTACTTTTGGTAAGGATCTGAATATATCCTGTCCTTTAGATCCCAGCAAATACAAAAGAATGCATGTCTTGCTTTCCACTGGCATCTTATGAGCATCTATTGTGGTTAAGTATGTGAGAAATTTCCCTTTGTATGTGTTCCATTCTTGGGGAGGATTCGTTTTGTTCTGTAGAAATTTATTTGGAGTATCAAAATGCATTACAAGTTATTATCACTGAACTGTATATACATATATAGTGCACTACAATTCAACAGTTAACTCATTTCAGCTGGAGAAAATGCACATATATGAGATATTTGAAAGTGTTGATTTATATATATTTTCTGGATATAATGGGGCATATCAACAACAACCGGCGATAATTATCTCTAAGCGCACTTAGCGCTAGGATAATTATCGCCGGCTAGCGTGAATTTTTATCGCTGAGATAGCGTGCTATTAGCAACGCTTATCTCAATAGCGATAAAAATCCTCACGCTAACAGGCTAACGTGAGATTATCGCTGGAAACCCAGCGATAATCTCACGTTACCTTGTTGATAGGGACAGGCAAACTTAGCCATGATATCCTCCTTCCATAGGATATCATGGCTAAGTCTGAAAAATACCAGACGTAAAAAAGCAGCGTTAACCGCGGTTAGCGCTGCTTTTTTGTCTCTAACAGGGTTAGCGACATTCTTGATAATAGGAGAAATGTCGCTTAGCGACATTTCTCCTATTATTTTACTCTGGAACGCCCCCTTTGCATCTCATTAGAGATGCAAGGGGAAGCATAGAGTAAAAGGGTGCTACATGCAAATTTGCATGTTAGCACCCTGTTGTTGATAGGGCGCTAGTTTTATCTCTCCTTTTTTGGCCTTTAAAGCCAAAAAAGCAGAGATAAAGCCCTTGTTGATATGCCCCAATGTCCCTTGAAAAGTGCATTGTTAATTCCCAATTAAGCCCAAGGTGGTAGGAGAGTTAACTAACTAGGCTTAAAACAATTCATCTCACACTATTATTTGATGGCAGGCTTCTCTCTGACAAAAGAATCAAACCACCATCTATAAACAATGCAGAGGGAGCTGGCCCATGGGAATCACTAAGGGCAGAGAGCGTTAATACAGCAGGTTCAGAATGAGATGACCGCCTGCCTTGAAAGTGGTTTGAGATGGTGGATCAACAGTGGGAATGACAGCCTTGATGGTAGCAAGATGGCACTCTCTGTTGAGCGTGCTGGGCGGAGTTGGAAAGTGAGGGACACTCCCTCAACAACATGCCGATTCCAGCTAATCATCCTGCAGCTCACCGGTAACGGGTCAAGTAAGAAAGAAGACTCCATCAGCAATACAACATGGATCTCTCACACAATGACGTCGCTTCATGATGATCCGAAACGATGGTGATAACGGTGAATCCCTTCAGTCGTCTCTAAATGAATTGTAGTATCACACGCTACAAAAAAGCTTGAGGAGAAAATAATATTTATTTATCACAGGAAGATTGCCATTGAATACTGGCATAACTGTCAAAGATGGAACTTTTCATAGTGCCAATATATGGGCAACTCACCCAACATGAAGAACATAGCATGCACATCAATAAATAAACACACAAGACATGTTTGTTGGGAAACATTTTGCTGCAGGTTTTATTTCATACCAGAATTATGCCTACGTGGTGAGTTAACTTACGGGTGATCCAAGGGTAAGCAGCGGTGGCTAACCTAAGCTGCCCTGCCCGCCTGATGAGCCAACTGCACCGTGGCCAACCCAATCGGTGCTACCATTTTGTGGGATTATCCCCTGGCCAGAAGGCACAAAAGGAAAGCCAGATGGGTGGGGGCAGGAAGAAGTACCTTTCCCCCACCATAGATGTACTCTTTCGGTCCTGCCCAGTGAATCAACCTATTTGGTGTGTCAGGTCCCCGGTTCGCACACCTCAAAGTTCGGCGTGTCTCTTTTTAAGGTTAAGCGCTTTCACTGCATAAAAAGAGACACGCCGAACTTTAAGGTGTGCGAAACCGGGGACCCGACACACCAAATAGGTTGATTCACTGGGCAAGACCGGAAGAGTACATATTACTACCTGGCTACCCCATCGGGACCCCGTTGATACTTATAGTTCCCTCAACTTGAGCGGAATTGTTTCACATAAAAAGAAAAATAAGGGGGAGATAAGTATTCTCCCTATTACAATTGTTTTCACTGCATAACAATTTTCACGAAGACTGCAGCTTTCTGTATCTTCAACATTTAAATATAGGTCAGCTGATATTGTTTATGACATACACCAGGGAGGGAATCTTGTATTTGCCCAGACGAAAGCCCGGGACCAATTTTTGCTGACCTTTTTGAGCTGAAACATGTTGGCAGTCTCTTTGGGTCTTAGGACCATAACCTCCTATCCAGACCCCTTTTTACGTTTTTAATATCCACTACACCACCACTAATAAAGGGATACCTGGCAGTGCAGTAGGATTTTTATCTTTAAGTCCCCCTGGCCTACATCTCCTAAGAGCTCCCTGAAATACGGTCGAGCCCACCATGACCTTCAGGAGTCATGGTGAACCTGATGATGAAGCATGACACCAATAGGGTGTGTGAGGGTTAAATAACAAAAGGAAGAAAAATTCCTTCCCGCCAGTGCGAGAACGCCATCTAAAGAGTTGCAAAGGTTATTCTTGAGCCAGTTCTGGGTTAGGATACTTTACTGCGAGTACATAAATACCTTGCCCCCACCCTCTGATGTGCTGGACGTGACGCGTTGCCCGCGCCAAACTTTGGGGACTCCCGGAGGGTCCCAACCACTAGACATGTTGCTGTGCCTAATGTGGCACTAGGGTGGCCGCCCTCTTGAGTTGGCACAATGCGTGTGCCGGGGGCAGCCTCATTGTCAACGTTCCACATGCTGGGACTGAGCAATTTACTGTGAGGGAGCGAAGGGAGGTTGACAGAGAGCATGGAGGGGAAATAAAAATGAGTAAGAGACAGGGATAATGATAGTTGTCGACATATAATAAGTATATTAAAGATGTGTTTCACATTATATTGTATTTACATATAACACTTGTATTAACATATAGTCCTGAGATTTGATATCCAAACCAAATGGTTTAACAGAATCTTCTCAGGCTTCCCATGCTTTAGGCTTGATTATAATGGGTATAAGGTGAACAACTGGGGGTTAGCGGGGTCGCAGCTCGAGAAGGGAGGTGAATGAAGAGGCTCAAAGGGAAGGCAGCTCGTGGGGCAAGATGGCGGGGCAGAGACGAATCAAATTAGAATAGAGGACGTGGATTGCCCCTAATCTGAAGGGAGGTGGGGTGACGTGAAGGGGGCCCTAGAGATGCCTGCTCTGGGGGTGACGTGGAGCGGGTTGGTGGGATGCCTGCTCTGGGGGTGAGGTGGAGGGGGCTGGTGGGATGCCTGCTCTGGGGGTGACGTGCATAGTCCGAATGGATGTTTGCTCTGGGATGTGTGGAGGGGATACGTCTGCTCGCAGGTGATGAGTGGTTTTGAATGGATGTCTGCTTCGGGACTGAAGTGGATGAATCTGCACAGAGGAGTGCCTGCTGAGGCTGCCCTGAGATGCGAGAAGGCTGGCTGCGGTGGAGGGAAGCTTGCAGGGGTGTCTGCTCTGGAGGGAGGCTTGCAGGGGGGTCTCCTGTGTGCGAGTGGAGTACACGTGAGGCGAGGCGGCGGGCAGAGAAGGATGCCCACTCAGGTGGGGGGGGGGGTATGCCAGTTCCCAAGCCAGGTGGCGAGGGCACACCAAGACGCTTGTCCTGGGGAAGGGGGAGGGGGCTAGGAAGAAATACCTGCTCTGAATGAGTTGGATGGAACAAGTACAGATGCCAGCTCTAGGAGTAATGTAGACGGTGGGGAGGGGGGGGGGGGGGGTGGGGGGGGGTCAGCCCCCTCCTCCTTTGACATTGTGAGGGAACATGGACATCCTGTTTCTTGTGTCCTGTTTCACAGCAGATCGGCCTCTTTTGACCCTGTGCAGCCGTGCCTCTCCCCTGACTGTCGTCCCTTTCACGCGAGTCACGGTGTCTCTTCCCGTCCGTTTCTCCTCTCTCCGTGTTAGGAATCTGTGGAGACTCCCGGCTGTTCCGGAAGACCCGAGGGCGACACCTGGGGACGGGCTACTGCCGGTGACACGCTCGTCTTCCACAAGGCGTGGTTTAAAGTTGTCTGTGTGAGATCTGGTCCCCCACTCTCCGCAAGTGATTGACGGGACCGGACCTGGGGGTGGGGAAGGAAGACGGGAGTTTGGGGTCGGTGCCACCTGTGACAGGCATATGTCAGCGCAGGCAAGGGGCCCCTCACGTCACCGCTCCTCACACAAAGCAGGGGTTGGCACAGTGGTCTCCCGTAGCCCAATACTGAATCAGGAACGCTAAAAATACACCAGGATGTCATGGGGGAGCCTGGCCCGCCCCTGGCTATCCTTAGCGCCCGCAGTGATGCGGGGGAGGGGGATTAGCGCCCGCTCATCCCTTCGTTGTATATGGTCATGGCAGAGGCATTCCTGGGACGCCATGGCTCTGACGTGGGGGCGGGAGGGGGCGACCAGCTCAGCAGCTTTCTTAAAAACCTTCCTCCTGCACCGCCGCTCACTTTAATGCACCAGTGTGTGCGGTACACCCCTGGGCAGAGCTCAGACTCCCCTCGCTCCCTCTCAGCGCTTCCTCATCCCTCCTTGTGATCTTGGCGCTAGTGCTTCCCGGTCCCACCCCTTTCTCTGCCGTTTTCCCTTGCCCGCTTCCGAGGGACCCCTGGCCGCAACAAAACCACTGTCTGGCGGCGCTGGATACTTTTCTGCTCTAAAAGGCAAAGAAGATTGTACTCCGAGGAGGAACCGAAAGAGCGAAGAGAACAAGCGGCAACCAGGAGGCGCTCAGCCAGGGTGGGAGGAGAACCGGCCCACGCTCTTCAGCCACTCTCTGCCAACTTTCTGAAAGAAGAACACAGGAATTTATAAGAACACTTTGAGTTTTTTTATTTGAGGTGATTCTAATAACCTATTGGGATCTGGACAAGGAAAACTAGAAAAAGGGAATACAAAAAAAGAAAGTAAGAGAGAGAAAAATAAACTAAAAGAGGGAACTAAAGTTTAAAAAGAAGGAAAGAGAAGGGCAGAGGAAAGGAAGGACCTCTTCCAACCCGGACCTCGGTGCCCTGAGCTCAGCCCAGCCGCAGAGACTGGCCCCGCTCACACCGTGCTAAATTGAAGCCCTCCCTCTCCGATCCCCGATAAAGAGGCCCGAGCCCTCCGCCTCGTCGCCATGAGCAACAACAGCTACTACTCGGACCCGGCGGCGTCGCCGCAGCTGCTATACCCCGAGGAGGCGGACGAGATGCCGGCCACGGAGAAGGACCTGGCCGAGGACGCGCCCTGGAAGAAGATCCAGCAGAACACCTTCACGCGCTGGTGCAACGAGCACCTCAAGTGCATGCACAAGCGCATCGGGGACCTGCAGCGCGACCTGACCGACGGCCTGAAGCTCATCGCGCTGCTCGAGGTGCTGAGCCAGAAGAAGATGTACCGCAAGTACCACCAGCGGCCCAACTTCCGGCAGATGAAGCTCGAGAACGTGTCCGTGGCCCTCGAGTTCCTGGACCGGGAGCACATCAAGCTCGTGTCCATAGGTGAGCCAGGGGGCTGGGAAGGGGAGGCTGGGGGCACTTCTACCTGGCATCCATAGGTGAGCCAGGGCGTTGGGGAGTGGAAGCTGGGGGCACATGTACCTGGCAACCATAGGTGAGCCAGGGGGCTGGGCTGGGGAGGCTGAGGGCAAGTTTACCTGGCATCCATAGGTGGGTGAGCCAGGGGGCTGGGCTGGGGAGGATGAGGGCAAGTTTACCTGGCATCCATAGGTGAGCCAGGGGGCTGGCCAGGGATGGGGAGGCTGGGGTCACTTCTACCTGGCATCCATGGGTGAGCCAGGAGCACTGGTCTGAGGAGGAGGCTGGTGGCACTTCTGCCTGGCATCCATAGGTGAGCCAGAGGCACTGGCCTGGGGAGGAGGCTGGGGGCACTTCTGCCTGGCATCCATAGGTGAGCTAGGGTGTGGCCTGGGGAGGAGGCTGGGGTCACTTCTACCTGGCATCCATGGGTGAGCCAGGAGCACTGGTCTGGGGAGGAGGCTGGTGGCCCTTCTGCCTGGCATCCATAGGTGAGCCAGGGGCACTGGCCTGGGGAGGAGGCCCTTCGTCCGACACGGCGGTCTGGTATGTGTCAACTTGAGGGGACTGGCCTGGAGGGAAAGAGAATCAAGTGCAAAGGGAGGAGGGGCCAAGAGCATCTAAAGCTAGTGTGTCCATAGGTGAAACAGGGGACTGGCCTGGGAGAGGGGATGCTGGATCACTTATACCTGGGGTCCATAGGTGAGCCAGGGGGCTGGCCTGGGAGGGGAGTCTGGGGGCACTTCTACCTGGCATCAATAGGTGAGCCAGCGGGTGGCCTGGGGAGGAGGGTGGGGGCACTTCTACCTGGTATAGGTAAACCTCAGGGAAGTGGCCTGGAGGGAAAGAAGCCCACTCATAAGGGGGGGGGGGGCGAGAGCACCTGAAGCTGGTGTGGTTCATAGGTGACCCTCGAGGACTGGCCAGGAGGAGTGGGGGCTGTGAGCCATCTACCTGTGTTCATAGGTGAGATATGGGGGAGGGGGGTATGGGTAGCATACATTGAGACTCTGAGGGGACTGCCCTGGGGGGTGGGGCAGTTTAGGGTGATTGTCGGCCTGGGGGAGGGTCCGAGCTAGAAGGTTAGAGGGACCGGCCTAGAGGAGTAGGGGAGGGAGACGGGGGTCCATCACGCTGCTTGCTGTTCGCAGCTGAGCACTAGGAGGGCTGCGGCCCTGGAGTCACGGAGTAGGCGGGGCCGCGTGAGCGTTAGGTTCACAGAGCCCATGGTCCAGCCCTCGGGAGGGGGTGAAGCCCCAAGTGTACCCTGGACTGATGTCCCGTGTGAATGGAAAAAATCACTAAGGTGAGCCCCGTGGGTGGGGTTAACAGACTGAGGGGTGCAGGTGTTCTTCTAGGTTGTGGGGAGTATAAGCTGCTGTAGCATAAAGGAGAACATAAGGAAAGGTGTCTCTCTCGGTGAGGCCTAGAAGGGTCTGCGTTAAGAACTGGCCAACGAGCCTGACACACGCGGCTGCCTAGCTGTGGTGTATGGGGGCAGCCAAGTGAACCCATCAATGTAATAAAGGGCATGTCCTTAATGGAGGGGTCATGGGGCGGTCAGCTACATTATGTGTTAGGTGGCTGGGAAGATTGCGGGGATGACCAGCTCAATGGATGACGTTTACACTGAGACTGGCCTTAGGTGATCGTGACGTAACGCAAGCACGGGACCCCCAAGGCCCCTCACAGTGTGCGCGGCCTCCAAGCTGTGTATCCGCCTGCCCATTGTGTGAATATATACAGACAGATAAATGCTCACCGCCAAACCCCAGCACACGGTAGGTGTGTCCCAGGTACTGTGCAGTCCAACCGGGGTTCCCGAACTCTGTACTTGCCGCTCCTCTGACTCTTAGAACTAAGTCCGTGCTATGTGATAACTCGAATTAATACAAATGCACTGCCATTTTAGCCCGGTGAAGATACTTGAGGGTCATGCTGGGCCAATAATACGAATATAAAGAAAGAACCGGTCGGTTGTGGGAGCGGGACTGAAACGGTGAACAAATGCCTGAGGCTGCAGAGGCCCGGGGATGCATGGTGCCAGCCAGGTCTGACAGTAGGGAGTGGCAACAGCGTGAGAATAAAGTCAGCCGGATGAAAGCGATGTCATTAAATACACGTGTGGTAACTACATAAGAGGCTGGGTTGTTGAAATGGCCAGTGGAACAGACAGGCATGGGGGGCTGTATCTACATTCAGCATCTATGTAAAACATGTTTCCTTAGTTGATATTTTACGAAATAAGCCCCGACGTAAGGAGTAATTTCTTTTATAACTGGGAAGGGCGGGGCGTGGCACGGAGTGACAGGCAGCGAGTCGCCCCTCTCTATGGACGATGGGTCCGTCTGACGGGAAACGCTGCTTGGAATGGGTTGGTACTGGAGCCTGGGCGGAGGGAGGAGGGGGGTGCTTCCGGAAATCACCCGTGGTAGCATGGCCCCTGTGCAGGGCAGGCCCCAGATAGGTGTATCTGGACCCCTGTACACCTTATTAGAACCATGTGACCTTCTGCCTCTCTCTCCCCCCGATGGGGAGTGGGACCCTCCCTTCCTTCTAGAAGTCCCATAGCTACCTCGTCTTCCCTCAGCCCCGTCACCCTCGCGCCCCTTTTTTTGCTCTATGATCTCATTCTTTCCCTCCCCCTTTTCCTCCTGTACGGAGTTCCTCACCCCTCCTCGGAGCCCATCAGCTGGTTCGTTTGCCCCCATCTCCTCGCCTGTTGATGCCCCTTGCTTCTTCGTGACCCCCGCACCTGCGCGAATTACTCTCACCCCCTCAGCCCCCTCTGGAAGATGGACTCGTAGCTGTCGTTTCTTTCATCAAGTTTTCAGTCCTTGTGTGTGAGGCACTCCGCCCTGGCCCTGCCCCCCTCCCTCAGTGCCAGCTGCCGTGATTTGTAGTTGGCAGACTACACGCAAGCTATTACCCCGCCCCCGCTTCTCCTCGTTTCCCACCTTTTGCAACTGTGGTACCGCAACACTACAAACCCTCTTTAAAACGCACAGATTGTCGAATCATATTCACCCTCCCCGCGCAGGTATTTTGTATTTACTATCGATACCTCTGTAACGCCCAAACCCTCAGGCGCCCAAGCACGAACTCAGCTTCTTCTAGTCTTGTGAAGGATGTGGCGTAACGGTCAGAGCCGCCGACTTTGGTACTCGAAAACCAGGCTCGAGTCTCGACGTGGGTTCCACATCCTGTGATTCGGGGCAAATAACTTAATTTCCACACGCGCTACATAAACAAAACTGCAAAATAGGAGCTTCGGGTGTTTCTGGCCAATCCAGGCGATCGGTGTCGTAGTCGCTCTGCCTTATTGCTCATGAAAGATGCCTTTTTTGGGTTTCTGTGGAACTGCTGGCGATTTGCTTCGATCCAGTGAGAAGGGTGAGAGGTCGACATGTTGTGCCAGATTACCATACTTTCGAACCCCCCTTTGATTGGATGGTATAGTCTGCGGGGTCTGGCTCCTCAGCTGGCGCTGCCAGTACTCACCCCCCTCTTTACAGTTGGTTTGATCTGAGCTGGACCTAATGTCGAAGCTGGTAGGGTGGGGTGTAGGCGCAGGATGGGGTCACCGTTTAGTCACTACAGACCTCCATTTTGTTGGAGAAGGCCATGGCCACCCAGAGAAGTTTGAGAAGGTAGAGATTCCAAAGAGCGCGCTAAGGTTCAAGATCTCACCTCCACCTCGGGGTGAGGCCCAGCGAGACTGAAACAAGTGCCACATGCTTGGGTGGTTGATGACGTGGCTGCCATGCCTTGTGAATGGGGATAGTAAAAGATTAGATGTCAAAAAATACTAGAATTGTTATATATTTCTCATTATTAGCTTGAATTTGCTGTTTCTTGTTAAAGTTGGTTGTTTTAAGATGTTTTCTGTGGATCAGTGACGTCTGGCCTCATGATTGGTTGGGGCCTGGTCGCTTGAAGCACTGGACTCTTTGTGGTTCCGTCAATATTCATCTAAAAATGGTTACTTTTCTCATGTAATGGCACCGACGAGCTGAAAACAGTGAAATGGAATGTTCTCAAGCATTTCAACTCATAACTTTTTGTTGCCGAACTCAAATGAACCCAGGGACGTAGGCCTGGGAGTGGGTGTTTGCACAGCACAAACATACATTGATTTTGTGATTGGTGCAGTGGTTAGCATAGAATCATTCAATAGCTGAATATTTTTTGCTAGATACTCCTGGCAGTCACTGTCTCCTGATGAATGTCTGAATGAAGACCTGGGCGAGCAGCGGCAGGGACAGGAGAGCAGCACTGTTCTAGACATCTTTAGCAAAGGTGATGGGTGAAGGCACCAGTAGCCCCACGGGCGCAGGGCCACGGTCACACATGCACTGGAGGGTGAGCCAGTCTCGCGAGGGTGGCTGCACACTGGCTAGGATGAACTCAGCAGGGCAGTGGCAGAGCAAACCTTGACCTATCTGTGCCCCCACACCTTCCTCATCACACCGCACCCGACCCCTATCCTCATCTCCAGCTCCAGTGTAGCCCTCTTCATCTTCAATTTTCATGTAGCGCGAACTTGACCCAAAGGTATCAGGTATCAGAGCACTTTACATGAGCACCAGTTGCGTTACACAAGGACACATTCATTTTTGTTAGGCACGGGGAGAAGAAGTGATTTGCCCAGAATCACAGGGGAACAACCTTTACAACGCAACTTTTACACCGCACTACCATTACAACGAAACTTTTACAATGCATGCGATGTTACAACGCATGCTTTTACAACGCAAGTCTTTACATCGACTTGCACTAGATGGCGTGCTAACATTAGAAATAGTGTAGTTTACTATCCAAACACCTTCCCTACTGCAACGTGGACTGGAGTTAGAATAGTAAATTACACATTTCTAATGTCAGCACGCCATCTAGTGTATGTCGATGTAAAGACTTGCGTTGTAAAAGCATGCGTTGTAACATCGCATGCGTTGTAAAACTTTCGTTGTAACAGCATGCGTTGTAAAACCATGCGTTGTAACATCATACATCCGAATCACAGGACGTTGAGCAAGACTCGAACCCGGTTCCCCAGATTTGAGGTCAACCACCCTAGCTGTTAGGCAACATCTCCCCATCTATATCTACGATAGTCCTACTCATCCTTGACACTGCCCCTGGTGCACACATCTTCATTCTCACCTTCACCACAAGTGCACCCCTCTTCATTCTCAGCTTCACAAGTGCACCCCTTTTCATTCTCAGCTTCACAAGTGCACCCCTCTTCATTCTCACCTTCACCACAAGTGCACCCCACTTCATTCTCAGCTTCACAAGTGCACCCCTTTTCATTCTCAGCTTCACAAGTGCACCCCTCTTCATTCTCACCTTCACCACAAGTGCACCCCTCTTCATTCTCACCTTCACCACAAGTGCACCCCTCTTCATTGGCACCTTCACGACTGTCGCAACCCTACTCATCCTCACTTTCAGCACTGGAGTGGCCCTCTTTATCCTTCTTTCACTCTAGTGTGAACCACTGGTGCACCACTCTGCAGCCTTCCCTTCACCACTAGTGCAGCTCTAAGCATCCTCACCTTCGCCCCAACGCCACCTTGAACAACCTCACCTTCTCCTCTAGTGCAGCCCTGCTCAGCCTCATTTTCACCACTAGTGCAGCCCCACTCAACCTCATTTTCACCGATAGTAAAGACCTGCTAAACCTCATTTTCACCACTATGGCTGCTCTACTCTTCTTACCTTTACCACTGCTGCAGCCACTTTCATCCCTATCTTCACAGTTACTCATCACTGGTGCAGCCCTCTTCATCCTCACATTCACCACTACTGCATCTTTGATCAACCTCGCCTGCACCACTAGAGCAACCCCCCTCACCTTCTCCACTAGTTCAGCCTCGAGCAATCTCAGCCTCAATGCTAATGCAGCCCTCTTCATCCTCACTAGTATCACTAGTGCAGCCCTCTTCATCCTCACCTTGACCATTAGTGCAGCTCTTCACCTAACCTTCTCCACGAGTGCACCCTCTTCAGTCTCAGATTCACCACCGTTGCAGCTGTCTTCCGTCTGACCTTGGCTGCCAGTGCAGCCCCAGCCTCATACCCACCTGTAGTCTGGCCCTCACCACCCTCACCTTCTCCACTAGTGCAGCCCTCACCGTTGCCATAGTGAAGCCCTCCACATCCTTGCACTGTGAGAGATGGTCTCTAGAAAGAGAGACAGGGGTCGCACTAGGCGCTGAGGTGTCCGTGTTAACAGCGTTAACGCCTCATTCGTGTACATTTTGCGTTACTGTAATAAATCACGAGCCTTTATTTTATACTCAGTTGGGAATTGTGTACTTAGGACACAACTGGGATGTGTGTACGCGCGCACGTGTCTGAATGTTCGCGCACTAGCCTATGATTTGCGCACGTCTTTCTGTCTCCGGGTGTACGTGTGTGCCCGGTTTGCCCCTACGTTGCCTCCGTGATGGAAACACCCAGGCTGCACCGAAGGGGTTCATACTGCTTGCAGAAGTGCTAAACGCCCCGCCACCTTTAGAAACAAACTCTTTGCATAGAACTCCCACCTCAGTACTACTACTGGCCCAGGGGGGTAACACAGGCCCCTGCAACCCTTCTGTGGGCCCCCGTTTAGCCCAATGCCAATGCCTATCTGTGAGATATGTGAGAAGCAGGGATCCCTTGCCACATTTTATATGGAGGCCCCTTCAATTTGAGTGACGCCACTGTAGGGCCGTTTGTATTTTTGCTTCAAGAAAGAGCTACCCATGTCTGGCTGCTCCAACTGCCCTTCAGCCTTCCGGATCCTTCTGTCGTGTGTACCCCTCCCCGGCCCCCTCTGCTGACAGCCTCCCGTCTCTCCACCCCACTCCATGCCCCCCGGGCCTCAGGGCTTCGTGGCCGCGGCCTCCGCCGCTGATTAAAGCCTATTTATAGAGTGAGCCGCACCTGTCAGGGCCCCGCGGAGTGTGTGTCACTCTGCAGCATGGCTGCCGGCGGGCAGTGTCTTGGCGCTAGTGAACGTGTGTGTCTGTGCCAACGAGAGCGAGGGGGCAGGGCCGTGAAGTGCTCTGACGGCCCTGAGACGGCACGCAGGGTTGGGGTGTAAAGTGCTCTATGGACTAAGCTTTGGGAGAGAGCTGGGTGCGTAAAGTGCTCTAGGGGCAGCGACTGAGCAAGCAGGGCTGTGGAAGTCTGGCGTAAAGAAAGTTGAGGGGGCCCCCCTTCAAGGCACATGAAGGGGCCCCCACTCAGTATTTAAATGGAGCTCTCAGGCCTGAGTGCGGTGCTGAGGGGGCCTCCTGCAGCTGGGGGTCCCCTGCACCGCGGTGGTTGCGGGGGCCTGCGTTACGCCCCGAAGGTAATGGTACTCTCTCTCAGGGGCAGCGAATGAGCACGCAACACTGTAGAACGTTCTGCGAGGGTCAGTGACAGAACATGCAGGGATGTGGGAAGGACTGCCTGGGTCAGCGACTGAGGAATGTGTGCAGAGCACGGTGTGAGTTTATTTATGGCACGTGGCGTTGTATACGGACTGTGACTGTGTGTACTGTAGATACGTTGAAAGCTGGCGTGTGAGAGGGTGTGTGTGCACACTGGCATGAGACTTCGCGTTCATGTGTTCGCATCTAATCACGGCAACACGCAGTCATTTTATTTTTGCCAGTGCTAACTCTGCCACTTTTAGCCAACTGAAACAGCTGAAAGTTAACAAGCCACTGAAAGTTACTCTGGGCAGGCAGGCGTGCTACTTCCTTACTATATGTGGAGCGCTGTACCACACTGCGTCCGTATGAAGTATTTTATCAGGGGAGTAGCCATTCGTGCAGCAGGTGCAGTGGCACCAGGGTCCAAAGGTGAGACATGATCACTGCCACCCCGCTATGATTGTCTTGGGATCAGGAGGTTCCAATCCTGCTGGCACCAGGGCTCTTGACGTCCTTGCCCCAGCGCTGTCTCTACCCAGAGACAGCTGTAGGATACCTCTGCAGGAGACAGCTGCAGCGGGAGAGCGGAGTGCTTCAGAGAAGATATCAGGAGAGGCCATGCGTCAGATAAGGGGAAGGGCACCTATATTTATAACCTCGCTTAGGAACATGTCATGTTTACTGTGTGTTCTCGCGGCGCGTGACAGTGGTTGTAATTCAAACCACCTTTCTTTAACTCTGTAACGTGAAGTTTCACTGTTGCCATGTTAATGTTGGTTAAATTACTCTTAATGCATCGCTCTGTCGCGAAGTAGCTAAGCCTGGCAGATTTATATAGCGCGCGCGAACTCGACCCGAAGGTATTGGAGCGCTTTACATGAGCACCGGTTACGTTACACAAGGGCACATTCAGGCACGGGGAGATTAAGTGATTTGCCCAGAATCACAGGAAGTGGACGCGACCCGAGGCTCGAACCTTGGTTTCCAGCACCAAAGTCGGCAATCTAGACGGCGAACCACACCCTCTCCCCTGAGGTATGAGGTAACATGATGGCTGGTATGTGTATGGCACACAATCTGTGGCTGGCGTGGCACCAGTGCAGTTTTGCTTCAGGGCAGGGTCTCTCCCGAGGGGAGTCTAGTGCACCGTGCACCATTAGTAGTGAGAGTGGATGTGGGAGGCTGCACGGAGTCACTAACGCATCCTCTAGAACGGCAGGCATGCCTGCTGCAGTGCTGCTTAGCTGTTGCATATGTGTGCAAGACAGCCGGTGGCAGCAAGTGCCAGGCATATCTGGGCATGTGGGCTGTGTGGCCTTCCAGTGCACTTTGTGCACGGTTGAGATGGACCAGGGGCCTTAACAGGTGAGTAGTCCCCGTGTAGCACCCCCCCCCCCCCACAAACGTCTCAGAATCCCCCACATATGCCAACAGTTCAGCCTGGCCCGGAGCGGTGGGCCTGCCTTCTCCAAGGCCAGGCCTTCAGGGAGAGGGGCTCAGAGATGTCACATTCACTTATGGGTGGAGGGAGGCTGAGTAAAAGCAGATGGGGGGTTGTTTATAGCGAGATGCCAGAGTCGTGGAGGGGCGGGGCCTGCCGGGCACTTCCACCACGAAATGGAGGGACCTCGAGCAGCACTCACCGTCCGGACCCTACCAAGTGCCTCGAAAACGACCAGGCGATCTTTGGTAGAGTGGGGGTGCTGTGGTGAACCAAGATACTATCTCAGGCAGGATGAATAGTTTATTGTTGCTTTTACCACCGCGTGGTGCCACAACCCTGAGATACTAAGGAGGATGAGTGGCTGAATGTTGCAGGCACTGCTCTTCGGTGTAATTATCGTTTTAGGGAGTACGCATGCTTGAACGTGAGTTGCCTTTCACTGATCCATAGTATAATTACCCTGAGATCTCAGGGAGTGTGAGTGGGGTGATCGTTTGTTCTTTCACTGCTCTGGGCACACACTCCCTTTGTATACACACTGGGAGATCTCAGGGAGAACGAAGGGTTGTGTTTTTTCTTTCTCTTCTCTGCAATTTAATTTCCATGAGATAGTATGTGAATGGCTAAATGCATATTGCTTTCACTGATCTGTGGTATAATTATCATGCGCTCTTGGTATTGAGGGATGGTTGGTGCTTTCACTGCTCTGGTATAATAACTACCTCGAGGTATTAGAGGATGAATGGTTTGTAGGTGTCACTTTCCCTGCTCTAGCATCTAACAGAGCATGAATGGTTATAGTTTGTTGCTTTCTGTGCTTTGTGATATAGTTACCTTGAGATCTTAGGACTGAAGAATGGTTGGTAGTTTGGTGTTGTTTTTTCACTGCTCTCAGGTGTAATTACTTTGAGATTTTAGGATTGAGGGATGGTTGGTAGTTTGGTGCTTTTTTTAATACTGCTCTCAGGTATAATTACCTTGAGAATTTAGGATTGAGGTGTGGTTGGTGGTTTTGTGTTTTTGTCACTGCTCTCTGGTATAATTACCTTGAGATTTTAGGATTGAAGAATGGTTGGTAGTTTGTTGTTGTTTTTTCACTGCTCTCGGGTGTAATTACTTTGAGATCTAAGGATTGAGTGATGGTTTGTAGTTTGGTGTTTTTTATAATAATGCTCTCAGGTATAATCACCTTGAGATCTTCGGATTGAGGGGTGGTTGGTATTTTGGTGTTGTTTTTTCACTGCTCTGGGCTATAATTACCCTGAAATTTTAGGATTGAGGGGTGGCTGATAGTTTTGTGTCTTTTTCACTGCTCTCGGGTAGAACTACCCTGAGTCTTAGGACTGAGGTGTGGTTGGTAGTTTGGTGGGTTTTCTTCCCACTGCTCTCAGGTATAATTACCCTGAGATATTAGAGAGGATGAATGCTAATAGTTTGTGGCTTTCACTGCTGGGCATTATACTACTATGTTATCTTAGCAAGAATGAATGATTGATAGTTTATTGCTTGCACTTGGACAGCCTTGTTGTGAAAATACCATAGGATCTTAGGGAGAATGAATGAATGAATGATATTTATTTCCTTTTACTGCCATTCCTGGGCTGGACCAGCACTTCCTTTACATAGTTTATAGGAGATGGTAGATAGAATACCTGATTGAAAGTTTGCTGTTTTCGCTGTTACAGGTTTGTTGGTGCCAGCACCTGGGATGATTAGTTGTTATCTGGTGCTGTAATATTTACCTTTCTGTCTTGTCAGTTGGTGGTCTCATCACATCAGAACGAGTTTCATGGTTGTGTTACCTGATATGTGCAGTGCTGAGTGTAAGGTGTTGACATTCAGTGCTTAATTTGAGCCGGTGGTTTCCGGTGCTGAGCACCGGCACTTAATCCTCAACACCAGCGCTTTTCATGAGCACCAGTTAAGGACACATTCCTGAGAGTAAGTGATTTGCCCAGAATGACAGGATGTTGAGCAGATTCCGAGACTCCAATGTGGTTCCCCAGCTCCAAAGTTGGCAGCTCTGGCCAAAACGCCACATCCTCTCCTCACTTTCGTGGTTCGCAGTTGGTTCTGTTTTAGGCCATGCTAACAGGAGAAATGGGCTAGTTCAAGTTGCCTCCTGACGAGAGCACCGGCACTTATTTTTTTACACATTAATCACTGGTGACATTCTGTAATGTCAGGAAAGAGTACAACATGCCTCTTAGCGGACAGAAGCAATCCAACGAGTTTGCAGGTCTGAGCTCTCCTTGCAGACAATGTAGGAACTCAAATGGTGTAGATATGTGTATTTTCTTACACACACAATCTTTATTATATAATTCTTTCACCTTTAAAATCTGTTTTAAAATACATACCATCTTCTTACTAAATAAATATCAAATTTAACTTCGAATTCATTCTAATTCATTGCAAAATATTCTAGGATGCTTAAATGTATTAAAAGCACATCAGAAACATTTAGGAATCTGGGTTTATCGATGTCATATTTGTCACTTAACGCATACAACAATTTGTCCAGGTAATTCTCTCTAATTTCCTTTGACAAAGGACTTTGAAAAGTTACATTGTTAAGAGTGCCCGGGATGACAATTTTCCAGATGCAAATCCTTTTGGCGTGAGGCAAATTCTTCTATCTTCCTGTATAGTTGGGGGTATCAAACATGAATTTCAGTTTTATGTACATTTTCCTAGGTAGCATGTTAGCTTGTTGTAAGAGATGGGTTGAATCCCATCCTGCGTTCCATTCTTAAGTAAGGTACCCTTAGAGATTAAAGGAAATAAGATGAAGTAATTTTTCCCCGTAAGCTCTTACTATCTAAAGATCAAAGCTTTCATAAACAGACTGAAACAATAAAATCTAAAGGAAGACAGAGGTCCAACAGAACTGCCATCAAACACTTCCTCAGATGGAATACAGAGTTCCATTATCATGGCCATTTTGTTGCTCCAGGAAATTCCATCCCAGTTCTTTATATACAATGATCTCACAAATAAAAAACCTCTTGATTATGTAGCAGAACAGGGACCTCAAAGCTCCTTGTTAACTGCCTTCATGACAGTTGTGGAGGAGAGGGGGGTTGGAGGAAGTTGGGGTAGCAGGGGGCGGGAATAGACGCTGCCCCGCGTCGTGACATTTGTTTTTCAGAGGGTCCTAAGAACACACAGGACTTCACTCCCTATATTTTTACCTCTAATCATACTCCAGGCATATTTTTACCAATATTTGAATAATTGAAAAAGTGGGCTATTGACTACCCGTTAACATGTTGTCAGACTTATTGAGCAAAATCTTGGTGGTTATCCCAAAGTACGTAACTAAAGAAAGATTTCCTTTACCTGGCCCAGATATGAAATCATTTAAATATTTAAACATGGAAACTATTTCAATTTGCATAACAAAGATCTGTAAATTGTTTTGCACAAACATTAGCATAAACGATGACTACGCAACACATACACTCACCACAAGATGAACTGAAGTGAGCACTTAAATAATGTGCAGTTTGACTGGTTCACTCACCCTGCTCCTCATGCTTAAAGGACGTAAGGTGGTTGCCTACAGGCTTCTGGCAGACCTTCATCTCGCTGAGCTATCGCCACCAGGTGCTTTTATGCCCCTAATTACGGCACTTCTTGAAGACGGAGAATGATAAAAAAATTGAGATTTCAGTGGATGATGGCTTAAGCAACACAATGAATGTGGTGCTTGACTGGACAGGTTTGCAGTTGTGTTAGCCACTTGACTTAATGAGAGGAACGCTTTGCGTTTTTACTTGGATTTCGTTGGGTGAAGGGGCGTTTAAGGGAACAGCCCATTGACGTAAACTTTAAAAGCAGTCACAATCTAGAAGATCACATTAGAAGCTAGAAGAGTCTTCTTCGGAGATATTTGGATCCAACTGACAGAATCTGTTTATCCATTTTATTCCAGAGAACTCAAACAAAATATTATTAGGTCTGGCTTCAGCCAAAACCTTTAAATTGTTACATGCCCCAAGGTACCCCAATATAGGCATAGGTAGTTGTACAATCTATTACCTACATTTGTCTTACCTTATTCTACATAACAGCTCTGGCGCTAACCTTTTGCCTAGTTAGTTGCCAAATAAATGTTGTGTGGTTTTCTCTGAAAACTAACCTCATTTATTATGCATGAGGATTCTCAGTATCATAGCAGGATTACCATCTTCTGCATAGCAACTCTGTACAAAAGTCACCGCTATCGTCATCCTTGAACGACAGGCCCACAGTGCCATGACACAGCTTGGTAGAACCCCTGAGGGTACCATTTGGGTACATAATTACCACATCTTGGCAGGGCAAACCAGAGGAGAAACTTCCATTGCTGACACGAGACACTGAGGTCCCTGCACGCAAAAACTCCAGCAGGCAGTGGTCTGATATCCCTTGCGGGGTGTCCAACTCAAGACCAAGATGGGGTCCTTCATTCTCTCCCATCAGGTAAAGGGGTTGGTTGGTTCTCTCCTATGGGGATTCTTGGTTTTACACCCATATACATGCTAGGTACACTTATGTACACTTAGATAGGGTTTGCATAGTAGGAGTACGCCTGATTATTGCTATGTATCTATATGCCTGCATATATTCACTCTTTTAGCACCATGGTAGAATTTGACCTTTAATTTACTCTATTGGTGCTCGCAACCTTATATATCTGTTTCAGTGTAATGGTCATTGTAGCACACGTATTTTATACTAGAATGACGCTGGTTCAATAAATGCTTATTGAAAACGTCCCCACCGTTTATTCTGTGTATCTCTCTGAGACCGAGTGAACACGAGTGACTGAAAGTACTGTACTGTTTCTGAGGGGTCAGGGTTGTCATGTTCGATATTTGCCAGAAACTATTCGCTCCTTGGTAAGGTGGGCTTAAAGTGGCACTGTGAGCTAGCTGGTCTACAGGCGAGATTATCCTTTGGGGGTGTCTGGAATCAGTTTGGACACCAATCCCATAGTTTATGTTGTCTAAACGTGCAGATCCTATATAGATTTATAGGAACTACACAACACAATCTTGCTACCATTATATATATGTAGATGGTGGCAGTGGGTCAGTCCACTTCAGTCAGTGGATTCAGTAATTGTGTGTGATGGCATTCTGCTCCTTCAAAAAAAGCATATCTGCACTTAAAGTTATGTTATGTTAGTAGGATTTATGGAGCGCTTGGTTGCATGGAGGGACTTCCCAGCGCTAAGAAACACTACCCCACTGATCTGTCTGGTAGAGCCCGCTCACTTAGAAGAGCCAGATCCTCAATTTTTTTCAAATGATCTTCTCTCTTGGACTTTGGCGAAGATGCAGTGGTTGTTCGTTCCATAATTTAGTCGCCAAGTAGCTAATGAAGTGGCCTCTCTGTGTCAAGCGAACATACCAGGGACTTGGACCAGAATCATGTTGGACGATCTTAGCGTTCTAGGCAGAGAGTATGGCTGAATGAGATGTCTGAGATAAACAAGACTAGCCTTGAAGAAAGCCCTGCACACAAAGCAAAGAGTCTAAGATATTATATGCGGTCTAAGCGGGAGCCAGTGCAAGTTGCACAAGTGGGAAGAACTGGTCCGATGTACGGGAACGCGGCGAAAAGAGCAGAGCTGCAGCATTTTGGACTATCTGCAGTCTTTTTAAAGCCGTCTACGTAGCACCAAGTAGAGCACATTGCCATAGTCCAGGAGGGATATTATGATGGACTGGACTATGTTTTTTGTGGAGTAGCAGGTAGGGCCCATGATATCTTTTACAAACATCTCAAGAGGCCACAACAGCTGGCAGAGACAGTTTTTATTTGGTGGTCAGAAGAAACATTGTTATTAATCTGTACGACCCAGGTTCTTGAACAAAGGTTGGGCACTAGAAAAAGTGACGATCCCGCTGGAATGTCAAATGAGCTCAATAACCGGCTGTGGAAAGAAAGGCTTCATAGCCACCTGGAAGTAAAGATATGAACCAATATTTGAAGTACCTCTCTTCAGTGCCAGGGACTATTTTGGAAATGTGTATTTTTTTTATAGACCAAAAACATATTTTTGCTTTTATCCAATGTATTTTTTAACTTTGTTAAGGGGCCGACAGCTCTCCAAACAGTGGCGGCCTTACAACCCATCTTTCTTCCGTCTCTCCTCCTCGTCCCTCCACACCACAGGAACAGGAAGCCCATCCAAGCTCCCTTAAGCCAATTACAATTTTGCAATGCAGCGTTGTGATTGGTCTGAGCGCCGTGCTTCAGCGCTCAGCCAGGGGATGGGAGCCTGGGCATGTTTTCCACCCAGGCTGTAATGCAGCCTCGGTGGAGAACATGCAAAGTGTGCATGAATGTTTGCCAGCCCCAGATGGCTGGCCAACCTTCATGCACACTTACAAAGTGTGCTCACCACTCCACCTGCTCCAGTCGTCAGAGCAGCCCTGACCTGCAAAGCTGCCGCAGCAGGACAAAATAAAATGATAATACCCTTGAGTTATTATTATTTTTTCCTTTATTTTACTGCTGCAAAGTAGTGGGACGATGCTCCTCCGCCTTAGCGGAGGAGACGCCACTGTCTCCATATAATAAAGTTGCAAAACAACCACAACAAAACAAAATACGCATTGACAAGGCCAAAATGCTGGCAGGTAACGCCAAACCTAGTGGCTTCATCAGTGTTTGTTTTAAAGTGGGATTTGGCCTTTGTTTGGCCCCTGGTGATAGTTCCAGATTGTTGACCATGGCTGCAGATCCTTTTTTCGTTAAAAAAGAATCTATGGCACTTTGTTGCTGAAGGGTGATTAGAAATGAAGAGTGGCAGGGTATGGTGTGCACAGGGCAGCCATCTTAGTATTATTGAATTCTTGCACATTCAGCAAGTCTGGAGCTGCTGGTTACAGCAGAAATGGATCTGGCGAGCAAAGAATCCACATTTCATCTCAGATATATGAAAATGATTGACCAGGGAGAGAATGAGTATTTCCATATTTGTCAACTATGTGAATGAATATATATGCTTTGGTACTGGACGCTCTTCTGTCGTGAAGGTGGTCTGCCAGGGGTTCCCATGTGAGCCCCTCTCAAAATACAGCCCTGTCTGATCTGCTGCTCAGGCTGCTAGTGGTAACAGGGCCCAGGATCCTAAAGGGCCCAATACACCTCAATTAAGGCTGAATTTACCTATGCAATGGTTAGGGGACGGGGCTCTTCACTGCCTGCATTGGAGCCTGTGACATCCTTTCTCTGCCACTTCTCAGGGAAGTGTCCTTTATAGGGATTCTGGGAGCAGACTCACAGATTTATCTTCACTGAGTTGCTTCATCCTTGCGTTGATTTAGATTTAGCTGGCCTCCAGGATGGCAGCCATCACCTGTTCCATTCTTTTCCCGTGATCCTTCACAGACTCCAAGTATAGCTGCAGATCATGTGCAGGAATAGGAACGCTGCTGCCAGGGGCTCACAAGATCTCCCACAGCGAGCGCATGTATGTACACGGTGAACAGACCAGGTGACAGAGCAGAACCGTGGGGTACGCCGCATAGCACAGGCGCAGGATTAGCACATATACCCCTGTGTGTTACTTAAAAAGGGGTCTTTTATGCGTGAGCAAAACCAGTCACGGCACAGCCACAGGGCTGAAAAGGGCCTGCTAGACCTGATGGGCCGATTATCAAAATTCAACAACATTAACAGGGAGATGCCTTTGCCACCCCACCCTAAAAGTCCATGCTGTCACTGAGGTGTGCAGAGTGCTGTCTGATCTCACTTAGCAGGTCCAGGAAGTCATGTATGCAGGAGTTTTTGGAGCTGCTCAGTGAACATAGAATCTATCTTTTCGGCCTGAAAAATGTTTAGTGCTGTGGAAAATTAAATGGATATTTTTGGATCCCTAGAGATTTACTTATGAGGTAGTCATGGGATCAGTGACCAACAGGGGATTACATTTAAGAAATTCCTTTTATAGTGACCTGGGGACTAACAATGCCGAAGCTACCAGAGACACAAACTATAGGGATCAGACTCCGGAATTGAATATGGAAATCTAGCCTTGTTTTTAATAGAAAGTAATTCTACATTGAGTTGTCCTTTCTATTGTAGCAACATTCTCAAATAGTGTGGACAGGTTCCCAAGAGGATATCTGTGGTGAAGCAAAGCAAAAGTTGAAAGGTCATCATCTGTATATTAGTACAGCACCAAGACCCACAGCAATCAGTGCTCTGTACCAGAGGGAAATACATGGACTCTTTTAAAAAGATGGGTCTTTAATGCTTTTCAAAATGATGTTACTGCTATCTGAAACCAGCCGGTGTCAAGGCTAGTCCAATCAGTTCAATCATTTCCTTCTGTGGTCCCCTTCTAAAGTTCTATTATTTGAGGCACACCCTAAAATATATTAACTGTTTGGTAGCCTTCCATCAGAAGGCGTTGGGTTTTTGTCTTCAGTTTTGCAGTAGGACTTTAAACAAGCATTACGATTGCCCCTAAGTGCGTTGCATCATGACCAGTAGTTCGGCCCGCCCTTTGCGCAGGGATGGGGATGAGTAGCTGAGACAGCTCAGGAAATAGTGCAGAGCTGTGTTTTCCTTGAACCTATGGCAGCTGAGGTTCCAATGATGACGGGTTCCTTAACCTGTGAGGAAGGCAGTGTTGATGTACTCCTGAGCTGACAATGATGCTCAGATACAGATGTCTGACTGGTATCTGGAAACACAAGGAAGGTAGCGAGGCTCACACCCTACAGGGGTCAGCCTATACCTATGGAGGAGCATATGGTACACCCTCAGCGGAGGGAAGCACTGGGGGAGCAACAGAGGCTGAGGAAATACCAGGCAAAGGTTTCAGCCGGCTGAGAGGAGGGACATGGCACATGGTAGAGAGATTACAACATCAGATCAGGGTGATGCAGAGGGAAGGTGAGAGGTTGTCGAGGTTAAAGAGGCAGTGGAGACACATGGTTGCATCGGTAACAAAGGTCAGTGGTTTATGCATAACCCAAGCACAGAAGAGAAAACGGAGGGAAGAACCTGTTGATAAATGGACTGGCCCCGTAGCAGCAGCACGCGAAGGATTTACAGAAGGCGGAAGCTCGGTGAAGGTATATAGAGAGCACGGGGGTGGAATGTCAGGTAGTAAAGGAAGGCCGCCCTGGGCACACAGCACAGGCGGAAGAGATATTCACTTGAGCGCCCCATGCTTTGCCTGCTATTGTGGGCTCACTTGGGAGGCACTTCTCTGCCCACCATAGTGTGTCTTGGGGCTTCTTGACTTGGACTCATGCGGATTGGGTGCACCTCAGCACACCTGGGCGTTCCTGCTGTATCACTCCTGCAGCTGTGTCCAGCTGCTGCAGCCAGTCACTGCGGCTGACGCGGTCCTTGCTGCCCAGCTCTGATGCCGTTTGGTTTCAGGGAGGTACATCTCTGGAGATGAATGAGTTCTCCTCTGCGTGCAGTCAGGCAGAGGTGTTGAGTTTTGGTTTGGCAAGGGACTGCTACGCTAAAGGCGGGAGTGTTAAATGTGAGGGCTGGTGAAATTGTGCGTACACACGGACGTGCACACAGTTTTGATTCAGTGAATTGATTTAGAGGAGGTGATGACTGTTGCTGTTCTAAAGCAGGACGTGGGGGGGTGCTGCTGCTGGCCGCACGGGGTGATTTGGGGAAACTGGGATAAACGTTGACATTCTGACAGTGGCTGGTTGCAGTGATGCAAACTGACCACTCCAGGAGCTGCGTTTGGAATGAAAAGAGTGACCACCCGATCCCTTGATTTCTACACTCCGTGAAGGGAACGTCCTTAAATCCGCCTCATTTAAGTGCTGGGTGAAGAGATTTGGGGGCTATAGTACTACAATTAGTACATTTAGGTGCTGCACCAGCAAGTCACCACACCGACTAGCTGTAATTAGAGTTGCAGGTCCCACTGATGAAGTTCAGCGTGGCCTGGAGCCAGGCCCTGCGGCAGGAGTGGCCACAGTGACGCGTTTTTTTTTCTAAACTAAATAAACCCTCCGCGCAGTGTATTCAGCAGTCACCCTGTGCAGCAGTGAGAAGCTCAGAGCTGTAAAACCCCTGCTGCAAAGTTGTATCATATTAACAAAACATACGTTCAAATCAGTGCGACATGTTCAGTGGGCAGGCCCTTTTTGGTTTGTGAACAGGAGGAACCAGGGGCTACACCACTGCAAGCACAACAAATGTCGCTGACTGAGCGCGCTTCCCACAGCAGAGCTCGGTCGGAATCTTCTGCAGTCTCAGGGGCTTCACTTTGTTTTATTCATTTTCAACCAAAAGATCCAGGTTTGGCCGTCTAGAAGACAAAACAACTATGTTATCGTTTTTTATCCCCATCGTTCCTCGGTCTCTACCGGACCCCACACACCACCGTGTAGGAGAAGCGCGAGCCTGGGTGAGCGCGCCATTAGGGCACGGCCCCCCAGGCCCCCAAGCCACACCCCCCCATGTTGCTATGTTCTGGGGATTAGCCAGCAGGCCAGTGGGCGGCTGGCCTAGCGAAGTCCTTCCGGGTCGGGCCGGGACGTATTTCCGGTCGTAGGCCTGGCCCGGAAGGGGGGGAGTCAGGGTAGGGGCTATTTAGCCCCGGGTCTTACCTGGCTCACCCTCTCTTTACCTGAAGCCGACCCCTGGACGAGGACTGTGGCAAGCTCCCACCCACCCGTCCCTTGGTTTTAGAGGCTTGGGGTAGGTTATGGCGAAAAGAGACCACAAAACATTGATTTCCGGGGTAACGGGAGGCATACTTGCATACTCCCGAGGCCAGCACTGAGGGGATAGACGCTAAGCTCCTCGCAGAGAGAATGGGGACACCGGCTGGGGAGGCAAGGGCGCCAGGTCACGAACGCCTCCCTCGCAGCCTGGTGGTAGAGGTGTGGGCCCCGGAAAGGACGGACAAGGATCAAGGGCTAGGAGCTCACCACTGAAGGACGCAGGTGGGTTGCGCCTTGCATGGTTCTCAGTAAGAGGGGCAAGCCTGAGGGCCCCTTGGTGCTGGGGGAAGTAGATAAATTCATAACCGGTGGTTATGATCAAAGGTTACCCCTGTAAATATGTAGAAATGCAAAGTTGATTTGATGAAGTGATTTAAAGAATATTTGTCATGTTTATGTTTATGAAGTAATGTTATCTGTTGGTTATTAAACATGGCCATTCTTCAACCCACAATTTTAGTCGGTCTGGTTGGATTGTGGGAGTGCTGGGGCTGGGGACTAATTGGGGGGTCCGGGCTCTATGGACTGACCGGCTGACCCTCATGTGCAGTAGAGTGCTGTGAGCGCAGTGCATGATTGGATGCAATATATTGCCCTATTCATCACCAGTCTCCGCCCTGACTGTGTGCATATTCTGCCGCTAATGACCTTGAATTAAGGCCCTCCCTGTTGCTACGTAGCGCACTTCTAGCAGAAATGCTTCATTCTTAAATGCAAACATTTAAATACATCTCAGTTCCCCAGAGGCTTGCACCAGAAGCCGCACCTGAAGCGCTTGGCTCCACCCGGGAGACTCGCTGCACCTCCGGGAGACGAGGCCTGCGGGAGCAGGGAGAGGAGGCAGGGGAGCCCGGAGCAGGAGAGGAAGCAGAGGAGCCCTGAGCAGGCCCGTCAGGCAGGGGAGCCCGGAGCAGGAGAGGAGGCAGGGGAGCCGGGAGCAGGCACGTCACACTCCCAGCTCCAGTTCCACATTCTGGGTTCCATTCCTGGGGAGCAGGGCAGCTGGAAATAGCAGCTGAAGTCAGATAGCTGACCTTATCAACCCCGCTCCCACCCCCACCCCTCCCCGTCCTTGCTGTGGCACTGGGTGGGGGAGGGACTCTTTGGCTTTGTGGAGTGACACAGCAAATGCAAAGCATATTAAAGGACTGGAGCCTGGGCTGGGGAGAGCAGCCTCTGAGTGGGGGCGCGTGTCACCCTTCAGCAGGGCACACTATAACACTCATCCTCCCTAGAGATAGAAGAAACACAGATGCAGAGCACAGACCGGTGTCTATACTCCCATCCTTTGCCTGACCCCACTATGGTCTGCAGTCTCCCCTATGCTTACTGGCAGCAGTATACTGGGAGGTGGCAGAGGGGAAGATTAATTAGTTCAAAATCCTTGTACGCTGCCTTTCTAAAACCCTTTAATTGGTGGCAAGTCCAACAAGCACTGGCAAAGCCATTAGGTCTCACCTTTGAAAGTAATTTGCCTCAACATAGCAAAACAGAAAGGTGCAACTCAATCAATCAATCAGAACATTTACAGAGCGCGCTACTCACCCGTGCGGGTCTCAAGGCGCTAATGGGGGGGGGGGGGGGGAAGATCTGCTGCTACTGCATGAATAGCCAGGTCTTGAGGTGTTTCCTGAAGGTGAGGTGGTCCTGGGTCAGTCGCAGGTGGGCTGGGAGGGAGTTCCACGTCTTGGCAGCCAGGTAGGAGAATGATCTTCTTCCGATGGTGGTTCTGCGGATCCGTGGGACGGTGGCCAGGGCGAGGCTGGTGGAGCGTAGCGGGCGGGTTGGTGTGTAGAACGTGAGGCGGTTGTTGAGGCATTCGGGGCCCATGTCGTGGAGAGCTTTGTGTGCGTGGGTGAGGAGCCTGAACGTGATCCTCTTGTTGACGGGGAGCCAGTGCAGGTCTCTCAGGTGGGGGGAGATGTGGCTGTGGCGGGGGATGTCGAGGATGAGTCGTGCGGATGCGTCGTGCGGATGCGTTCTGTATGCGCTGGAGTCTTTTCTGTAGTTTGGCCGGGGTTCCAGCGTAGAGGGCGTTCCCGTAGTCTAATCGGCTGGTGACGAGGGCCTGGGTGACCGCCTTCCTGGTTCCAGTGGGGACCCACCGGAAGATCTTTCTGAGCATGTGCAGGGTGTTGAAGCATGTGGAAGAGATGGCGTTGACTTGCTTGGTCATCATGAGGGAGGAGTCCAGGATGAATCCCAAGTTGCGTGCGTGGTCCGTGGGTGTCGGTGCGGTGCCCAGCGCTGTGGGCCACCAGGAGTCGTCCCAGGCTGATGGGGGGGGGTCCTAGGATGAGGACTTTCGTTTTGTCTGAGTTCAGTTTCAGCCGGCTGAGCTTCATCCAATCCACGATGTCTCTCATTCCTTCCTGGAAGCTGGTTTTGGCGGTAGCGGGGTCTTTGGTGAGGGAGAGTATCAGCTGGGTGTCGTCGGCGTAGGAGATGATGTTGAGGTTGTGATTGCGTGCGATGGCGGCGAGGGGGCTCATGTAGATATTGAAGAGAGTGGGGCTCAGCGAGGATCCCTGGGGTACGCCGCAGATTATCTCGGTGGCCGCGGAGCGGAAGGGGGGGAGGCGGACTTGCTGGGTTCTGTCGGAGAGGAACGAGGCGATCCAGTCCAGGGCCTTTCCCTGGATCCCAGCGTTGCGGAGGCGGATGATTAGGGTGCGGTGGCAGACGGTATCGAATGCAGCCGAGAGGTCTAGGAGGATGAGAGCGGCCGTTTCCCCGTTGTCGAGCCGGGTCCTGATGTCGTCGGTGGCTGCGATGAGGGCGGTCTCGGTGCTGTGATTGGCTCGGAAACTGGACTGGGATGGGTCAAGGGATTCGTTTGTCTCGAGGAATGCAGTCAGCTGTTTATTGACGGTCTTCTCGATGACTTTTGCAGGGAAGGGGAGAAGAGAGATGGGGCGGAAGTTCTTGAGGTCTTTAGGGTCCGCTGTGGGTTTCTTCAGTAGGGCGTTGATTTCTGCGTGCTTCCAGCTCTCTGGGAAGGTGGCGGATGTGAAGGAGTTGTTTATGACGTTCCGGAGTTGGGGTGCGATGATGGTGTCTGCTTTGTTGAAGTTGTGGTGAAGGCATGGGTCGGAGGGAGAGCCGGAGTGGATGGTGTTCATCACGTGGGTGGTGTCTTCAGTGCTGGTGGGTGTCCAGGCGTTGAGGGTGGCGGTAGGGGGCATTGGTTCGATGGCTGGAGGCGGGGTCTGTGCACCGAAGCTGTTGTGTATGTCGGCGATGTTGCGGTGGAGGAACGTGGCGAGGGAGTTGCAGAGGTCTTGCGATGGTGTGATGTTGTTGCTGCTGGCGCTGGGGTTGGAGAGCTCTTTTACGAGGCTGAAGAGTTCCCTGCTGTTGTGTGTATTGTTGTCCAGTCGCTCTTTGAACGATGTCCTTTTGGTGGCGCGGATTAGCTGGTGGTGTTTGCCCGTGGCGTTTTTGAGGGCTGCCAGGTTTTCTGTTGACTGTTCGAGGCGCCAGGCTTTCTCGAGGGTGCGGCAGCATTTCTTTGATTCTCTAAGGTCGTCGGTGAGCCATGTGGCTTTCCTGTTGCCGGCCCTTATTGGAGAGGTTTTCAGTGGTGCAAGGGCGTTGGCGCAGTTGGTGATCCATTGTGTGAAGTTGTGGGTTGCGGCGTTGGTGTCAGTCGTGTCTGATGGTGGGTTCTGGTTCAGTGCTGTGGTTAGCTGGTCGGTGGTTACTTTGCTCCAGCATCTGCGGGGGATCTGTTGCGGGCGGTGGTGGGATGTCGTCTTCTAGAAGGTGAAATGGATGCAGCTGTGGTCGGTCCAGTGTAGTCCGGAGGAGTGACTGAAGGTGATGTGGCTGCTGGCGGAGAAGATGGGGTCTAATGTGTGGCCGGCGGAGTGGGTGGGGGTGTTCACAAGTTGCTTGAGTCCGAGGATGGCGAGGTTGTCGAGCAGGCTGGTGGTGTTGCTGTCGTAGTTCTCCAGGTGGAAGTTCAGGTCCCCAAGGAGGATGTAGTCTGGTGAGGCGAGGGCGTGCGGGCTGATGTAGTCGGCGATGGCTTCACAGAATTGAGTGCGTGGGCCCGGGGGTCTGTAGATGAGGGTTCCTCTGAGGGTGGTCTTGGGGTCGGTGTGGATCTGGAAGTGTAGGTGTTCGGCAGCGTTGAGGGTGTCCTCCGAGTTGGTTGTGATGCTGATGGTGTTCTTGTAGATGATGGCGATTCCTCCTCCGGTTTGGTTGACGCGGTCCTTCCGGGTGATCTAGTAGCCGTCCGGGATGGCTGTGGCGATGTCGGGGGCTGAGGAGGCGTTCATCCATGTTTCCGTGAGGAAGGCGACGTCCGGCGCTGTAGTGTCGAGGAGGTCCCAGAGTTCGACGGCGTGTTTATGGACTGAGCGGGTGTTGAGCAGGATGCACTTGAGGTGGCTGTTGGTGTTGTCGATGTCTGGTCCGGGGGGAGGGGTGCGGGTTCGGAGGCAGGTGAATTTGCAGACTTGGCAGGTGAAGGGTCCATGGGTGCGCTTCGCGGTGGCTTGGTGGCAGGCGGGAGGTCGTCCGGTGTTGAGTGCGTTGAGGGCGGCGGTGTTGTATTTCAGTCGGGGTTCCTGTGGTCTGCTAGGGCCAGGGGTTCTGGTGCTGGGTGCGGTCCAGGCGCGGCCGGGCGCAGACGGGCTTGCCTTAGGCGCGCAAGCGGCGCGCAAGCGGCGCACCCGCTGCGCGCCCGCTGCGCGGCCTCCATATGAGGGGCAGAGGGAGGGAGGAGCCGCTGGGAGGTGGGAGCGGGCGGCCAATGGGGGACAAGGGGGCGGGGCCACTGGGACGCAGCGGCGGGAAATGGGTGGCGAGGAGAGGAAAAGGGGCACAAAAACGAGGGTACAGAAGTAAAAAGGGGTGCAAATAATCAGGGAACAAAATGCAAAAAGGACACAAACACTCAGGACACAGAAGGCAAAAGGGACACAGGCAGTCAGGGCACAGCAGGCAAAGGGGCGAGGAGAGGCACAGAGACAGCAGGAATTTCACCAAGGCAGAGGGCTAGCACGAGCGGCAGCGATCAGAATGCAGGTCACACAGGGGGCTGCGTGGCGGTGAGGGGAGCGGCCTGCCTGGAGATCAGGGTCAGCTGTCGCTCTCTCTACCGCTGCGCGGCCTCCATATGAGGGGCAGAGGGAGGGAGGAGCAGCTGGGAGGTGGGAGCGGGGCGGCCAATGGGGGACAAGGGGGCGGGGCCGCTGGGACGCAGCGGCGGGAAACGGGTGGCGAGGAGAGGAAAAGGGGCACAAAAACGAGGGTACAGAAGTAAAAAGGGGTGCAAATAATCAGGGCACAAAATGCAAAAAGGACACAAACACTCAGGACACAGAAGGCAAAAGGGACACAGGCAGTCAGGGCACAGCAGGCAAAGGGGCGAGGAGAGGAACAGAGACAGCAGGAATTTAACCAAGGCAGAGGGCTAGCACGAGCGGCAGCGATCAGAATGCAGGTCACACAGGGGGCTGCGTGGGTGAGGGGAGCGACCTGCCTGGAGAACAGGGTCAGAGGTCACTCTTAGAAGACCTACTGGAATTTGAGCACTCAGTTTACAAACAGATCTCTGCAGAAGGCCCACCACGACTACCTCACAGCTTTCCTCAAATGCATCTTACAAGAACGTGAATGGGATGGGAAGACATCTTTCTTTAACTGTGTTTCAGCCATCAGCCAAACAGATATTTCTCAAAGTTGCCAGTAGTCAACCTCAAATATAAAATGTTAAGTCACTCTGCTTATGTTTGTTCATAGGCCTCCATGTCAAAAAGGCACAACTTCCCAGACTTGGATTTCCTTTTTATAAATCATTGGCTTCAGGTGTGCCAGTCCAACGGACTCTGTTGAACTAAACCAAGACTACAAGCCCCAGAATGCACTGAGATGGAAAATCAAAGCCTAAGACTGGAGCTAAGCTTCTGCATGACACAGACTCATAGTCTAAACGTGCTCTTCCTTCCTATATTCGGTCCTAGTTTCATCCACCTTGGGACATAAAAGGGCCCTGTGCCGTCTATTGCAACAATGCACAATAGTAGCTACTTAATTAGCATGACAAGTCAAGCAGGTTTGGAAAGGTAAACACACTAAGTATGTACGTCGATTAGAACAGTGCTCTCTGCGGTTGCATCCTGATTTGAGGTTGTGTTGTTGTATGGTCATGCCCTTGCCTCATCTGGGGCGTGCACACGGATGTCTGGACTGACACACACATGCTAGGGGGTGTCTTGACTGGACATGAGGCTGCGCTCCTCGCCAGCACCACGCATGCGGCAGGTGTGCTGTCCTGGCACAGCGAAGGTCAGCAGTTGCCATGCCTGCTGTGCAGAGTGATGCATCCCTACAGACCAGGCTGCCTCAGAGGCATAGACAGGACGACTGTGCTTATGCAGCTCTCTGACTGCAGTGCTGCTGCATAATACTGACTTGTGGCACTTTTACCGCGCATCATCACCTTTAACATTTATTGGCAAAACCTCTACAATAAACGGTATTTTGGCTGAAATGGACCAAAAGTTATTAAAATGTTGCACAAGGAATGCAACACCGCACTCAATGCATTGCCGAAGTTAACTGGCTGCCTTTCATCTATTGATCGCTTTATTCAGGATTTAAAGTGGTGTCAATGTCCCAACTCCAGGCACTCTGAGAAGGACTTTTGTCTAGAGCCTGATGCCTGCACCTGACAGATTTACAGACAATTGTGCAGGGTGCAATGGATAATTCCTTCTTTGTTTTGAACACGGTATATTTCACAATTAATGCAAATCCATATATATATATATAGCAGCGTTCTCCAATGTATGTACAGATATTTATATACTGTGAACCCTGCTGGGTAGCAATGAACCACTGTGCATTAACGGCGGGGCATCGGGAGATGGTAGAAGACCATGCACAGCACTTGGTGATTTATACATGTGAAATGCAGAATGATATTACATCTCAAATGTCCATTACACTTTACTCATAGTTACAATTTTGGGCATAGCTAGAGTAAGCAATCTGCCCAATATCACACTATTTTCATTCAAGTGATAGAGCTGGGATTAGAAGCCTGATCCCCAGGTAGCAAAGAAGGCTCTTTAACCACTAGACTACTCCTCCTCCTCTCAAATGGCAGTCACTCAAAGACAGCACTCATTGAAGAATCTTTAATGTCTTAAAGAGCCTTCCCGTGAGGCACTTAGATAATAAGTGCGTAGTGCACAATGCTGTTCACAAGGGCTTTTACTTGCTGGAAATGGGTGTTTACAGGCAGCCTGAAGAGTGAATGTAGAACAGATCTAAAACAGAGATCAAGAGGATGGGTTTTACTTCAATACCAGCTGCATCAATTACAAAGCCATCTCGGCCACTATCCTCACTGATCTATCGGACAAGCTCAACATCTCTGGTGAATCTCAGGGCATCCACAGTCAGACATCAGGCTGGAGGTAAGGAAGTGCAAAAAAGGAAAAAGCAAGGCAACAGACCGTCTCCACCTATGCACTCAGGATCTGGGACAACATCCCTGTATTCATCAGCACTGGGCCAACGCTGCTCCAATTTAGGAGCCGAACACTACAGCACAATGCAGTAACACTATACTCGAGCTCCCAAACCCCAGCTACCTCCCTAATCACTTGTTGCTTGTGTATTTGACTGTGCACAACACTCCACTACCTTGTGGATAGATTCATCCTATACAAATACCACATACATGCCCAAAATAGTTACCAGGAGTTGAGATACGTTGAAGTATTCCCCATGTCACTGTTTGATTGTACTAGTGAGTGGCTGAGAGTAGCCCAGGTTTGTCCTGACATAGGTCTCATAGCTTTCTGTGCATAGGGCCTCCAGCTGCAGCTCACCAATAATGCCGAAACATGTCTAGTTTTGCCTGTGGTTCAGATCAATGTAAGCATTCTGTGGATTGCTTCCCCCCCCCTCCTTAAGTTGTAGCTGGCATGCCAAGAATAAAGAGCCAGCCCTTTGTTTACAAGAAGTGTGTACATGTGTACTTGAATTTTGCAGAGTGCCACACCTATTACTGTGGGAGGTTGCTGATCCTATGTTAAGAAATATGAGTATTTTTCATAGTGCTGGGATTGCTGTTGTACCAATAAACAGACGAGTTAAAATGCCTTTATGATGTAGCTGGATAATAATTCCTCAGAGTCTTCCACATAACTTTAATTGAGTAATATACAGCACATTTTGCCATTCCTTGCCACATAACGTTGTCAGTGTGACCCTTCATGTGATCCATTGGGGCATCATCCGAGGAACCCTGCCCGCAGGGACAGGTTTGGAGTACTCATGGGTCAGGGTCTCTGAAAGGCTGGCACACCTGAGAAGAGTCCCACACATGTTTCTTTGTACTTTGCAAATTCATTTTTTAACTGAGAAGTAAAACTAGTTTGTTTTAACGCTTTTAATTGCATCACTTCAAAATTGTAGAGTATTGCATTGAAATGAGTTAACTGTAGTGTTACGGCTAAAAGCAACACTTCAATACCTTTTTTTAACAGATTCACTAAAAATAACTACAATTAACACCCCTTAAGCACTTTTCCAACAGTGACACTAAACACATGTAATCGTAGTGATCAACCCCTCACCCCAAAACGTCAACCTTTTACCCTAAACCTTTAATCTTATATCTTAAACTGTTTATCCTTAATCAGAGCCCTACACCTGTAACCATATACCTGTAACATTATACTCTTAATTCCTGAACCACACAGCCTCGACCACATACCCCAGACTCATAGCCCCATGCCCCAAACCCTAATCCTATATCCATACCCCTCAACCCCAACCCTTAGCCCTTAATCTCTGTGCCCTACACCCTTAGTCCAAGTCACTTACCCATAGGACCTATACCTCATGTCTCCAACCCTTAGCCTCAATACCTGTAACCCTGTACCTTAAACCCTTCAGCCTTTGCCTTTAACCCTATACCCATCTCCAGCCCCACACCCTTAACTCTTGTATCCCAAACCTTAACTCTATAGTACACTTGTCCCTTAACTGTCACCCGTACCCCTAACCCCTTAACCTTAGCCCATTATCCTTTTATGCTACACCCTATACCCTTAACCCGATACTCTTACACCCCGTCCCCATAAACCTATACCCAAAGCACTTGGGGCCAGATTTAGAATGATTTGCGCAGTGCAGCAGCCGCAAATTCTGCACAGCACTGTATGAAAAGGAGAGAGGAGGGGAGCGCCATATTTACAGAAATAAGGCGCTCCCCTTCCCCTTACCTAGCGCCGGCGCTGAAATCAGCTGCCATGCGCCACGGAGACACCTTTGCACCACAGTGCAAGGGTGTCTCCGTGAGTCTGGCATAGGTTTTGTACTGGAAGGATAGACTTCCAGTACAAAATGCCATGCCGAGACTAACTTTAACCCTTTTCCCTCTTTGTATGTGTATTGTACAGTGCAGCTCATGTACAAAGTCGGAAAAAGAAGAAGAAATGAAATTCCTTGGGCCTACTTCAAAAGAGCACAGTTTTCTGATGCTAAACCTTGTTTAATTTATTTAGTAAATAAGGTTTAGCGCCAGAAACCTTGGGTGGTTGCATTGGAACGCCCATGCACCACCCATGGTACGCCCATTTGGCTCTAAATAGAAATAATATTTTGCGACGATTTGCGTCTCTTTTGTGATGCAAACACAATGTAAAATCTTAGTAAATCTCCCCCTTAATCTTGTCCTTTTAACCTTATATCTCTAACCCCTAACCATATAATCCCTTTGCCTTACACCCTTACCCCATAACCCTTAGTCCCTTGACGCCTATCACATTGTCTTTACATCAATATATTTTGGCAACCAAAGATTTAGGATGTGTTCCTTTTTAGAAGTATTCAGTTTTGAACAAATAGTGTTATTTTTAGAAGAATTGTTTTTGAAGTTTCGAGGCCTAACCCACGTTTTACAAATGATGGTTATGAACCGCAGCCTGGCGGGGAAATGATGGCAGATATCTGCTTCCTCTTGAAAAATGCTACCAAATGATCACATCTCTGCTGAGGCTCAGTGTTGACTTATCACAGCCATGTTAAGAAGTACTGGTTGAAACCAGCAGCTCCGCTGAGAAGTGGTGGTAGAGAATGCTGCTGGTCGTTGTGTAAGGGGGGCAGCTCATGTGTTGGAGCTCAGCTGAGAGTGACAGCCGTGCTGTGAAGTGCTGGTGTGGCTTTGCAGTACAGCCTCTGAGGGTGAGAAGTACTGTTTAAGTGCCACGGCGTTGCCGAGCAGTGTCGCAACTGTTCACCAGGGTTGCCATGCTTTTCTTTTCTTGAGTGGCACTGGGAGGTTGGTGGTGAGCTCCGGGATCTCGATGCTACTTCGAGGGTGGGGGCACCCTTCTGCTTTAGCCAGAGAGTTTGAGACGAGGCTGTTGTCCCCTGTCACAGCCCCTCCCGGATAGCTCCCTTCAGCTGCCCAGAAGCACACCTGTCACGAAAGCAACTGTGCGTGAGTCCTTGTAATGTATGGGCATCTCTGGGCCAAGCGCCCCCTCCGGGGTAAGGGCGCATACGTCTAACAGGAAGTCCCGCCTTCAAACAGGGCACTGCCCGTGCGGGAAGTGTAAAAGGGGTTTCCAGGATGTTTAAACTCCACAGGCGTCAAAGTTAGTCGGCCAAGGAGGGCCGAACAAAAAATTACTACCTCATGACACGTGCAATGCCTGAATAGTGCTTCTATAGGCTTTAGATCAGCTGGAGGAGGTATTAGGAGCCTCAGTTTGTACCTCAAAGAACATAGTGCAGGGCGGGAGCGAGGGGCATTAGCAGAGCCGTGAGTACCACAGTACTGGAATAGCAGAGGGCAGTACATGCAGTGGCGGCCCTGCCGCTATGGCGGAGGAGCGCCGCTCACTGCTTTTGAGCAGTGTAAAGGAAAGAAAATATAAAATGATAATAACTTTGAGTTATTATCAATTTATGTTTCCTTCGCGCGGGCGAGTGGGTGGGACAGCTCTGCTCACGGAGCAGGGATGGGGAGGAGGGGTTTGCCCACTCCTAAGTGCGAAATGACTGTTTGGCCGGCCCTCTCTTTGGCTGCCCAAAACAGTCATGCGCACTTGCCCCGTTCTCCACGCAGGCTGCATTACAGCCTGCGTGGAGAACAAGCCCAGGCCCCGATTCCCTGGTTGAGCCACGAACCAGGGCGCTCCAAACCAGCAGCGTTGTGATTGGTCAGGGAAGCCTGGGTGCTTACAAGTCATGCAGCGTTATGATTCGTGAGGGGAGCCTGGCTGTTCTTCCTGAATCCTGGCTTCCTGTCCCACGAGGAGAGCAGGAGCAAGGAGCAGGGACGGGACCCGGCGGCAAGATGAGTGAATAATTTTTCTTTTTTACTTTTACATTGCTCAACTTTGTGCCCCCCCGCACCGCCCCTGACCCCCGTCCCCCCTGCGCCTGGTCCGCCACCCGCAAGTCATGCCAGTCGCCACTGAGTGCATGCCAGGATTTGTATTCTGAGGAGGTTTTGAGTATGGGTCTTTCCAATGCAGTAGGAGGGACTACCTCGGTGTGAAACGTATGCTTGCCTGACTATAGCATGAGGGAGGGGAGTTGAGGTGCACTGTACCCTTTATATGGCCCCAGAGACCCGATGAGGAGTAGTGGTAGTGCTGGAGGTCACGCCTGAGGTGCATTGGCAGAGCTATGTATGGATCTCAGTACTGGGCTAGTTCAAGCTGCTCAAAGCGCCTGGACCATGAGGCAACACATGGGGCCTTTCGTACAGTTAGGAAGCGTAGATTGGCTGAGCGGAAGGTATAGGTTCCAGTGTAAGTGTGACATGAGACAAGTTGAGAAAGGTTAAAGTTAGTGCTGTGTTTCAGCAGAATGAGTAGTTTGTACCATCTCCCATGTTTAGCAGTCAGCGATCTTGCACAGTGTTGGAGACATGTGGCAGGTTGTAGTCAGGGCAAGGTGCTCACCATGCTTGTAGCAAACAATGACTTTGCCTGTGGAGGGAAAATGAACACTGGGGATGTTCTACCGAAAGCTGTTACCATAGTCCAGCTGACAAGCAAACCCATTTCTGATCATGGACTTAGTCGTCATCGTGGGGGGGTGCAGGTGGAACTTTCTCATGTCGAGGAGCTGGAACTGAGATCTTGTGGTCATGGAGGTAATGAAGGTCTCTAGTCTGCAGGGTGCTCTGTGCATCTTTCACTTCTGGAGTGTGTGTGGGGTGCTGTAGGTCAGGATTAGTTTCCTCTGACAGATCTGTCAGCTGAAGTTGTGTCAGCTGCTGCCATGATAGGATGAAGGTGTATTATCAGGGCTGTTTATGGGCCTCAGGTGTGTATGAGCGTTTTCTTTCTACCTGCAAAATCAGGCGAAATTGGGAAACTTCTCAGGAACGGCGGATGAAGTTGCCCAACTTTGCCAAGGCAAAGTTTGATCCACCTGTAGTCCGCATGACTTGACTGTTTCGCCCCCACAGGATGTCCCGCCTATGAAAGGCAGGCCATCCTGCACCTTTAAAAGGCCAGACAGGGTTGGTGGGGGATGGGAAAGTGGGAGAGAGCCGTAGTGTGGGGTCTTCCCTCCTTGAACAGTGCACCGGAATGGAGCTCAGACACTAGAGTATGGGGCTTACTGAACTGGATACAGTGAGAAGGGGCTGGGGGGATTATGGGTTGTTCCAGAGTGGACATCCTGGCGATGGATGGTTGCCAAGCTATGCCACCCCACTCACTACCCATTAAGGGCCCTCACAGCTGCAGGGATGGTTTGCTAATGGCGGCCCTCTATTTTGTAGAACTCCATGACGTTCGCAAAGCTTTTGGTCAAAATGCTGAAGTTCTGAGTCACGTGACTTCCTAACTTTGCATGCCCAGTCTCTGTAGAGTTGCGAGGGTTCTGCAGGGCGGTGGGGACTGAAGTGCTTCGACAGAGCTGTGTGTGGACCCCAGTGCTGGAACCGCGTGGTCCGCGACCAGTCACGAATGGGAAATGTCAGCAGTGCCAACCAGACACCTCCTTCACACTCCCTCCTTGACAATGAGGACCTGCTCCTCTACATAGCACTGAGGCGGTGCCTTAAGACACCAGAGTCCATTGCAATGAGCCTGCCTGGAGCCATGGGGGACACGCAGGAGGTGGAGGCTGGGGGAGGGGGGGCAGCAGCTGATCAGAGACATAAATAGCTCCTTCCTTGAAGCTCTCTCTGCATTCTTTCAGAGGATTCGCTGATTAACCACAGCATACCAGGGGAGGGCTGGACCAGGGCTGTCTCTTGAGAGCCCTGCGCCTGGCTATAGAAGAGAGAGCTGGAGCCACATTGTGAGAGCAGAGACCGCGCTGGAGCTAGCTAGAGGGCTGAGAGCGGCAGCAGACCAAGGCAAGGCCAGACCGAACAACCACAAAGTGATGGAAGGGAATGCTTGAGGCCACACTGCCCAGCCACATGGAATCCCCCGCGCTCTGAAAAACAAGAGTGCAAGATTCATTCAACAAACTGGCAACCCAAAAACATTTTCAACATACACTGTATGTCAAAAAACTCAGATACAAATATGACCCAAACCCAGCTTATTACATTTTTATCTTTGAAGATGAAAAATGGGAAGTTGACACTTTATAAGAAAACTAAACAGAACTGGAAAACACAAACTATAGAGGGCTACAAGTATGCGTCATAATTATGACAACAAGAAAGAAAAGCACAGCAGTAATCTGGTGTCTGTCGCTCTCCTCTGCAGTGATTCTCAACGCGTGATTGGTTGGCATTACCTGCTGTGGAGGCTTTAATTCTGCTTTCAAAGTTCACAAATACAAGCTTCGTAAAGCGCTAGTTTGAGGCTGGACTCGTGCATTTCTAAAGTTTATTGTTACTGTGTGAAGTCCACACTATCGATGGCCATGTGTCAGAGGTTTCGTCTTAGGGCTGCTAATGAAGCAAAACCAGTGATGGCTTTCAATCATGATTGCGGAATTATGGCTGTGAGAGATACATTATTTTCTTGACGCTATTGTAGACCAAGGGTGTAACACAGGCCTCTGCAGCCCCTGTGGTGCGGGCGGGGGCATGAGGGGGGCGTTTACGGGGGACGAGGGGGGAGCCTTCAGGGGGCTCCAAGCCCTTCACAGGAGGTCCCATTCAGCCCAAGGCCAAGGTATATATCTCACATATGGGAGTCACAGGGAAACCTCTTCACACTCTGCCGGGGGCCATATTATTTTGCGTTATGCCGCTATTGTAGACTGTGCATTAAGTAGTCGTTTGAATATATATATGGCTGCCGTTTGTCTGTGAAACCATACTGAATAAACAAAGCGGTATTTAACAAGAATCCTGTGGTCCGTGCTCCTGCTGTTCCAGCTGTGGAAAATACGAGGAAGAAGATATATATATATATTTATATATATTTATATATATACGTACATTTTCAATTGGATCGCAAAATATGCAGTACAACTGTATGTAATATTGTTATGCAAGGAAGGACTGTGTATTGGGTTTAGGAGAAAGTCTTAAGGACTGGTTATGAGTTGCTCGTAATAGTCCGACCGATGCGCAAACTCCTGTTTATGCATAAATTGGAATTACAAGTTTGAAGGTATTTAACGCATCCAATAATTATCAGATGTAGTAAGTCAACATTCATTAAGTTTCAGGAAGCCAAACCTGCTGAAATATAACAGGGAAAACCCGTATTTACCATTTCATGCAGATTTTGGTGAATTAAACACCAAACACCAAAATCTGCATGTTATTTCCCATGAGCTCGTAATAGGTGTTACTTATTGCACCGATAATTACCATAGCCTGTGGTGCCGTCATTTGTCAGGGATGATAAATAAAGCCTTAACTTGTCATCAGCCCCTTAGCGTCCACGAAGAGGCCCCTCTTAGAAAGATTGAAGGAGATAAATCAATCGTGAGACATTACATTGGAAAGATGGTTGACCTTGGAATTAAGAAGAGCAGAGGTATTTGTGATGAGAATGCTAGCAGAACCTTAAAATGACTTACATTTAAATAAATGGTAACTGACCAAGAAAACTCCAAAATACTTCTATTATGTGACTGTTTATTACAACTGCAATAACTATAAATAAATATTTTCTTGACACCCCAATTATTCCGTCATTTTAAGACAATGATTTATCAGTAATGATGCTTCAATAACTAATTTATTTCCGTTTTAATCTATGATGGGGAAGTGTTAGATAGATAAGGAAGGATAGGGGTGAAGATTTTAAAGCTGACATCCCAGTTGCAAAGAGGAGAACAACTGCAATGACATTTAAAGCAGTAGTTTGATCCGAGCACGAAGAATGCTCGATAATTACTTTTTTTGTTTGTTTTGTTTACTGCTTACTGGTTTCAAGTCCGATTGTGCAAACTCTGTTTGTTTTCAGCGTTTCTGGGCACATATTCTCTTGACATTGCACATAACTTTCAGAGTAACCTTGAACAAGTCATTGATTTTGGTCTAAGTCCTAGATCTTTGAGACACTCTTCTCTTAAATGAAAATAGCTATATGGTGCAGTGGTGGTGGATAGACAATTAATTTTAAGAGTATGGAAGTCCAAAGTTAAACCAGTTTGTGAGGACTAGGTACCACAATTAGCAATATCAGCTAGAGAAGAAGGACAGGAGAGTCAGGCGGCAAGAAGCACGTGTGTCACCCTTCAGTGAACTTCGTGTGTAGATGGATATAATGCATTGTGGTATACTGATAGTGGTAGTTTACTGTAATAGTGAAGAGTGCTGGTGTCATTCTCTGCTCCAGTGTATGTGCTTAATGTGTAGGCGGAGGCCCCACAGGCATGTTCACTCGTCCATGGCTGCACAACTCACATCCCTGAGGAGGAGAAGTTCTTCAACAAGTAGAAACCCGTGTGGTGGGGGCTGATGGCAGGTGAAAAGGAGCAAGGAAGGTTGAATACTCCTGTTTGCCCATTCACGGCAGGAGCGAACCCTGCTGGTGTGTCAGCAGAAAACACCGCACCTGGCAGAGGGCAGGTGATGGGGGTGAGGGGCCGGGCCTTCCTCCTCACCTGCCCAGGCTCTGTGCCACCCTGACCGCAGGGTTCATGGGTGAACCGAAAGGCTCTTGTTTATGGGGGTAAAGAGTTGAGGTTGTTCATAGGCCTGACAGTGCTGCTCCTTCGCGGCAGTGCACACTTGTTGAAGTCTCCATTTCTATTTGATTTGTGGTAGTGCAAGATGGCGCCATGCGTAGTCGTTTGCAATAGTGCACTTATAGGTGTACACAACTAATGGCACGGTTGTGTCTTGTATTAGTGATGAGCTGGAGTAGTGCACACCGCATAGTACACTGTGGTAGTGCACAGATGGAGCCATGTGTAGTCGGTTGCAATAGTGCACTAATAGGTGTACGCAACTAATGGCACGGTTCTGGGGTGTTACTTGTATTAGTGATGAGTTGAAGTAGTGCACAGTCCATAGTACACTGCGGTAGTGCATAGTTGGCTATATTGGACTACATGGTGGTGGTAGAGCACAGTAGGAACACCGTATAACTGTAGTAGGGGCCAGATGTGGGAGAGCACAGTAGGAACACCGTATAGCTGTAGTAGGGGCCAGATGTGGGAGAGCACATTAGGAACACCGTATAGCTGTAGTAGAGGCCAGATGTGGGAGAGCACAGTAGGAACACCGTATAGCTGTAGTAGAGTCCAGATGTGGGAGAGCACAGTAGGAACACTGTATAGTTGTAGTAGAGGTCAGATGTGGTAGAGCATAGTAGGAACACCGTATAGTTGTAGTAGAGGCCAGATGTGGTAGAGCACAGTAGGAACACCGTATAGTTGTAGTAGAGGCCAGATGTGGTAGAGCACAGTAGGAACACCGTATAGTTGTAGTAGAGGCCAGATGTGGGAGAGCACAGTAGGAACACCGTATAGTTGTAGTAGAGGCCAGATGTGGTAGAGCACAGTAGGAACACCGTATAGTTGTAGTAGAGGCCAGATGTGGTAGAGCACAGTAGGAACACCGTATAGTTGTAGTAGAGGCCAGATGTGGTAGAGCACAGTAGGAACACTGTATAGCTGTAGTAGAGGCCAGATGTGGGAGAGCACAGTAGGAACACCGTATAGCTGTAGTAGAGGCCAGATGTGGGAGAGCACAGTAGGAACACCGTATAGCTGTAGTAGAGGCCAGATGTGGGAGAGCACAGTAGGAACACCGTATAGCTGTAGTAGAGGCCAGATGTGGGAGAGCACAGTAGGAACACCGTATAGCTGTAGTAGAGGCCAGATGTGGGAGAGCACAGTAGGAACACCGTATAGCTGTAGCAGAGGCCAGATGTGGGAGAGCACACTCAGGGGAGTATACAACTGTAGTAGTGCTCATCTGCTTGTGATAGACTATGGTTGTGTAGTTCACAGTCAGGAACAGCACTTTACAGCGTGTACCCATGAAGTGCCCCATCAGGGTAGGGCCTGTGTTGTTATATTAGTGCACACAGTTTTCAGTACTGCATAGTTAGGACTAATGCACAGCAGAGCACCCAGTGCTGCCAGCGAGATTTGTGAAATTCGTGCAGGTCTTCGAGACACTATTATGGACCGGAGACCCTAGTGAATAATATGCGACACACGAGCTCTAGGACCCTTCACTCACTTGTTATGAGCACCACGGACCTTTGAGGGACTGCAGAGACGGTGGTTTGCACACCCGCTTGTCTCATGGGCACACGAACCACCACAGAGGTGTTTTTACCCCACAAGTGGTGAACTGGAGGCTCAGCACCAGCCAGAGACGAAGCTTAGCGCGGGCTGGTTATCGTTTTATAAAGCCATCATTTAGATTCCCATAGTGTGGAAAGTAGGAGATCTTTTTCAGTGATTTACAAGGGCAAGCGATGAATTAGAGGATATGCAAGAGCCAAAGTTGAATTTTAGAATGGCTTGTTTCATTTTTAATGATAAAACCCATTTTAATTCTATAATGTGACCGGCACGCCGTTGAAAGCATGAGATTTATATATAGATTTATAATGGCAATTTGATGGCAGTGATGCGCGGAATCATTTTTTGTGGGTATGGTTTCAATTACCTAAGACATAAATAAATAAGCTGAAAAACTGCCCGCTTGTGGTAGTGCAGGGTTGATGGGGTAGTGTTAATCGGGGTGCTGTTGACTAGACTAGTGCACATCTGGGACAGTGCCGTGTAGGGCGCGCTGCTCACTTGTGACAGTGCGTACCAGAAGTAGTGCGCTGTACGAGTAAGGCAAATGTGTGAGTAGTGAGCAGCTGTGGCTGTAGCAGCTCTGGCAGTGTGCTGTTATAGTTCCCAATGTAAGTAGTCCACAGATACTTGTGATCGTGGCCACATCGATAGATCACGGTTGGAGCAGTTCACGTCAGTTTTAGTGCATTGTTTTGGCAGTGCACCGTTACTTGAGGAACTGCACAAGTGCTAATCATAGCGTACAGGTGAAGTTAGTTCACAGTAGCTCGTGGTAGTGCCCAGTGGTGTAAATGGCCACATGCCAGTGGAAAAGAGTTGCTTATTGTAGTGTCCAAATGTGGCAGTGTGCAGTACACAGTTACATAGAGTAGTGCAAAGTTGGGGCAGGATACAGTTGGGCTGGTGCACATCTGTAGTAGTGCACAAGCAAAGTAATAAACATTAACTTTCGAGACGTCCAAGATGTGGTGACACACCGTTACTTGTAAAAACTAATAACAATGCCTCAGCCGGTGTAAATGAGAAAGGCAAATATACATGCATGTACAAGACATTACAAGAAGGAAAGAGGGAGACCCGTGGTAAGTTTTTCGAAAGTGCTCATGGCATCATGTATTGGAAATAACAATTTATACAAAACAGTTATATCAGCACTGTGGGCATAAATTGCAAGGGCAACCCAAAAGGACTTGGTGCACTGTTGTGCTCGTGACACATAAAAAAGTGATGGCGCAAGTGACAAACTGGCAGCCCGGTCCTGAAGATGATCCTGAATAAATAGGATTGAAACGCCGTCGACCAATTTATCAGCGCAACTTGCGGCGCATACTTCTGTGGTTCACCTAAATGTCTAAACTATGACCAATCACTGTAAATAACAATTCTTGCTGAACCATATATTCTTGTACATATCTTTTATCACCTTATCACATTGCGCCTTTCGCTGCTCTCTCACTTGTCACTTGCGCCGTCACTTTGTTATGTGTCAGGAGCACAACAGTGCACCAAGTCCTTTTGGGTTGCCCTTGCAATTTATGCCCACAGTGCTGATATAACTGTTTTGTATAAATTGTTATTTCAAATGCATGATGCTATGAGCACTTTCGAAAAACTTACCACGAGTCTCCCTCTTTCCTTCTTGTAATGTCTTGTACATGCATGTATAATTGCCTTTCTCATTTACACCGGTTGAGGCATTGTTGTTAGTTTTTGCTTACTTACCCAGATCTCAACCTGGTCTATGGGTTTTACTCCTGTCGCCATTTACTACACCGTTACTTGTGGCAGTGCACCTTCCTCTTGAGCGCTGCCACTCGTGCAGTGCACTGCTGCAGTGGCACATTGTTAGAATAGTGTGCAGCCGTGGTAGTGTCCAGTTGGATTAGAACTTACTTGTGTTAATCCTCTGGTGCAATATTGTCACACAGTTACTCGTGGAGGTTTGCTTATTTAGTAATGAACAGTTGCTTAAAGAAGTGATAACTTTCACTGGCATGGACTCGTGCACAACGATGTCAGTGCACAGTTGCAGTAGCACTGAATTTTGGGAGTGAACAGTTGGAGCAACGGACGCTTGCTTTTGGGAGTGCCCAAATGTTATGGTGCATGTTTACTTGTGGCAGGCATGGCACCGTTTTTAGGTCGAGCATTCGAGACCTCTTGTATATACTTTAGTATATACTTTAGTATATATACTTTATTAGGTCGAGTATTCTAGACCTCTTGTATATACTTTAGTATATACTTATATGTCTATGTACTTTGTGGGCTCCGGATATCAGCCCTAGGACTTGTCTGCTTCCGCTTAGGGACTGATTTCTGTTCAACTGCCTCTGTTTAACTGTCTTGATAGAAAACGACCAGCAGAGGTCAGTAAAATACCAGAATTGCTTTCTGATGAGGGACTTTCTTTTTTTTCTTTTTCTGACAACTGCCCCTATTTAACTTTCTTGATAGAAAACGACCAGCAGAGGTCAGTACAATACCAGAATCACTTTAGCATTCTCTAGTTTCCAGTCCACAAGGACCCATTGACAATAATATTTTTTTCAAATCTTGTGTTTTCAGTGATAGGACCACCGAAGCCCCTGCTTTTATATTAAAAACAGAGCTTTGGTTCCTGCTGAAAGGCAATATTTCTCTCCATGTGCTCCCTTACCTGGTGTGTCACGCAGTTTGGTGTTTACTTTCCCTCCATGTTAAAGAACAGTAGATGTTTCAGCACCCAGGCTAATGTACTGCATAGCTAAATACATATAAGGTCCCAAAGGCGAGACCGATTGCATTGCAAATGCTTGTTTGCTAGTGTACTGCCTCTTGAGCAGTGCTAGTGAACAGTTGGAGAGGTATACCATCGGAATAGTGTGTGTTTGTGGTAGTACATTGTTTGAATAGTACAGAGTTGTAGTGGTGCACAGTTGTGGGGGCACACCGTGGGAACAGTAGCACAGTTGTGGTAGTGCATAGCTTGAATAATAAAGAGTTGTTGGTAGTATGCAATTGGAGTAGAGGACATTGCCTTGTGACAGTGACCGGATGCAGTGTACTGGTAGGTGTGACATGCACCTTTTTGTTAGTGCACTGTCACCTATATATATATAGCGGGACACCCCACAAACAGTGCATAACCATGGCAGTGTGCTGTACGAATAGTACGGAGTTGCTGGTGTCAGTGCGCTGGTGGTATAGCGCCCTGTTGGATCACTGCAGAGTGTTTGTGGTAGAGGAGCTGTCCGTATGGCCCGTGCTCAGATGAGGGTCCGGCTCCCAGCAGGTGGCTGCGTCTGACCCCATTCCCCATTAGTTCCTAGCGCAGCTGTTCTTCACACCCGTCTTGCACGATTCCTTTCCTGGCACCATCGCCCCTCGGGCGCCTCGAGTCTGCCTCTGATGGGACCCGAAGGGTGGCTTAGATCAGTCTCCTGACTCCGGCCAGCCCACCTGACGCCTTTCATTCCTCCGGCCCTTCGCCCTCTTCACTATAGTGCAGAGAAGCCCGCCATCTGCCCGTGGGGAGGATGAAGGAAAATGACCGTTCAGCACGGGTCAAAGTGAGGGAAACTGAACCACTCAAACACTAGGCCCTGGGAGAAGGGTCGGAGGCTAGAGCAGGACGGGTAGGGAGGAAAATGGAAGGCAGGGTGACATGAAACTGTCAAACTGGAGAAAGGGGACATGAGAAAGGAGGTCAGCGAGAGGGAGAGAGGTCAACTCACCCCTCCGAGCCATGGAATCTCGAAAGTCCATACAATAATCTCCTTGGGGAGATGTGACAGAATAGGCTGCCAGACTTTGAGAGGCCACTTCAGGATTACAAACTCCTGGCTCATCATGCTTAGCTCGTCCCCTGTGTACATAGGTGCTCGCGTTGCAAAGCCTGCAATCAGCAAAAACATACAGACACATAACCTTTTTAGGTCTCGCCTGACCCAGCGCATGCGATGTTCTGGCGAGACTTTTTGAGAGGGCTCCAAAAAGTGCTACCAGGCCAGCCTAGAGCTACAGTGCATGCACGCGGCTGCGCGCGCCGCGCTTGACGTGATTACTTTCACTTTCTCAGCCGCACGGCCGCTTGGCATAGCCAATAGGTCTCGCTTTTGGGACCTTATAAGTATTTAGTTATGCAACTGTTGCATGGCTAAACACTTATAAGGTCCCAAAGGCGAGACCTATTGGCTATGCCGATGCTTGTTTACGCTGTGTCAAAGCCACACTACCAGCTGGAAATTGTATGTGCAACTGAGATGTAAATGATTTCTGACTCACAAAAGTTCCTTTGAATGAATGAATGAGTTTATTTATAGAATACACGGCTACTCCAACAGAGCATCCTGGCGCTATCTTTGAGGCCTTTTCAGAATCCCAAATATTATGGGGTGTGAAAGTAGAGTTCACCTCCCAGTTGTGAGTCGCAAAGGGATGTGTCAATCGTTTGTGACCGCGCTGAGGCTGCAAACTGTTAAATCTGTTACTGATCCCCGAGTTGGGGTGGTAACTGATTCTCAAATGGGGAGCTGTCCCTGTGTCCCTTTGGAGTCATGCCTTCCAGCCTCGGGCATAGTAGACAGTATTCCAGGGGACCACTGCTAGCACCACCCCCCAAATGTCACTCATAGCAAGAAACCTTTTATTAGAGTGCCACCTGTCCCTTTAGGGTTCCCCTGCATTTGCACACATTTCCAAGGGCTCTCAGGATGTCAACTGCTTGATTCATGTTCAGTAGGTAGGAGATTTTACTCTGAAAATCCACGTTTTGCAATGTGACTGATTAATGCATAAATCGCATACAGGCCAGGCCAAGCTGAAGAGCCCAGAGAGTGCAATGTAAGTGGACCCTGGTAGAAACACAGGGGAGCGTTCAAAGCCGGGTTTATTCAAGGTCTCCAGCCTTTCCTTTCAGCTTGTCTGGGGACCGCTCGTGAAGCTGGTGAATCATCCTATCAATAACTGCCAAATACCTATTTTGTGTTTGTAAAATAGATTGACTGCAGAGCTGGGCGCTGTTTGTTCCAAAAAGTCTCGGTTGTTCCCCTCCAACCTCTCCCTGCACGTCATATTTTCTTTTTTTTTTTTTACTTGAGGTTTTCCATAGTGAGAACTATGCCATGTCGTGTTGCTGTTAGACTGCTTTAAAGTGGTATATAGACAACAATATTTATGAAAAGTGTAAAAAAGTCTTTACATACATATATACAAAAGCAGATTACATATATATATATATATATATAAAGGAAGATTGTTTTTCATGTTTTTTAGTGTTGCACATAGTGAGTGCAATCAGGCAAGATGGCGCCCATTAGAGGGGAGTATTAATATACACGTGAGAACCAGGAACCTAACCTCGCTATGACCCTATCACTTGGTAGTGGGAAGGCCAGATTGGGCGGTCTATTCCAGTTCACTGTACCCTGTCCCTGTCCTCCCCTTCTCGTTCCTTTCTCGAGCCTCACTTGTTCTCTCCTGTTATCTCTCTGCTGTCTCTCTCCTGTCTCACTCGCTCTCTATCAAACCCTCTTTCCTTCACTCGCGCCTTCTCTGTCCACGCGTTCGCTCTTCCTGCTCACCCTGACCTGTCTTCCCTTTCATGTCCCACCTCCTGTCGGTCAGGCAGACTCTTTCTTAGACAGACTCCGGTTCACCGCAGAGACTGGCCTCGTCAGCCACAGATGCCCCGTATTATCCGCCTGGCTGGCAGCTCACAGTTGTTTCAAATTCTTTTGATGAAAAACAGCTGAGAGTTGAAATGGGAAAGAGAAAGTGACGGTTATTACGGGCCGGCCTGGGTAGCAGTTGTCCCCGCCTCCCTCGTGCGCTCACATTTTTTTCTTCTTCAGAAATTCAACGAAAGTTATGCAGAATTGGACTTTTACTAAATGTGGTTTGCTGTTGAATCACGATTATTTTCAAGACTTACTTTGCATAGAAATGTCACGGCATTGTGAGGAGACTGGTTGGAACAGAAAATATCTCTCGATCCTAACACAGTGAAAGAACACGGTTGACACAAAGGTATATTTGTTCATGAATCATGGTCAAGGTACAGAGCAATGGGGTATCAAATCCGTGAAGGAGATGCAGGGTCTAACTGCTGCCTCTAACTATACCTAAATTACACGCAAGACTCCTCCTTCCAGGAGATGTAATATTAAAATTCAGGAGTATGAAGATACCACACACCTGCCCCTTTTACAAACAAATAGTGTTAGTAAAATGGTACAATATGTGCAAACAGAAACATCAACATTGAAGCACAGTAAAACAGTAAAACCAATTTACTCGCCGCATAAGTAATAATTCGTATACTTCTGTTTTTTAAATAATCTCTTAGACTTATCTCAATAAAAGTCCACTTCTCCAGTACCAGACACCTTAGAGTGCCCTCTCTCCGCTCTTGAGTCACATTGGCACTCTACTCAGACACCACACTCTCCCATCATGTGCCTTAACAGACCTCGTATACACCCCAAACACTCTTAATAGAGCGTGTTAATTTTTAATGAGGAGCATTTCCAATGACAACCTTTACTATAATTGTGTCCACACTCAACTTTTGTCCAAACGCAATTTTCTTCTGTCAAAATGTACTTTATTTTCACTCATACTTCTTTTCTCTGTCTCAACTTACACATGGTATCTAGTCATGTAACCCTTTGTCCACACAATCCATCCATAAAGTGGAATTTTTTTCCCCCTGAAAAGTTTAAATTAAGTTTTGCCAGTGGGACAATGTGGGGCTGATTTGCACAAGCACAATTTAAGGATTTACTATTTCCTCCATCATAGATTATTACATTTAGACGGTTGTATGTTTTCATAAAAAATATAATTGAACCTCTCAACAAAACTATTTGATTTGGGATGGTACATTGACTTTTTGTCTTTGATACCTCTATTTTCCAATCACTATTCCATCTCTTTGGAGGTCGATTGCGCCCCACAGTCAGTAAGTGATACCAGCGGGAAACCCTCCCTTTAAAAAAATGTAGTCCAGGACTTTATTACCCTGATTGAAGTCACAGCCTTGAGGACTTCAAATTCAGGCCACCTGGCAAAGAAATCCACTAGTAATAGGACATTACTAAGTTCCTTAGAACCTTGTATTGGACCCACAATATCCAGGCTGAGTTCCTCCAATGAAACTTGCGGCAAATACCTACAGTCCACAGTTGGAGCTCTGACTTTCTTGACTTTGTTGCTCAATTGACACTGTGTGCAATTTCTGACAGCTCTCTTTTCTCAAAACATTTAGCCCTGGCCACTAAAATTGACCTCACCTTAGTTTTGTTTATTCCTATAGGCCCTTCATAAGCCGTATATATCTGCTTAGATTTTGCACTGTACCGGGAATCAACCTTCTTCCCTGAACACCAGTCTACCCCTTTCAGCTAGTTCACCATGGATTAGTGCTAAATTTGTAAAAAAACATAATTACATGCCAGGGCCCTCGTCAGGAGGCCACTATAGTTTGCACCATCCATTGCCTCTCTCAGCTCTGCCAATGACAGTACCAACACAGCTACTAACCATCAGACTCCTACAAGTGTGACATTTCGGACTATTCCAGGCCCCAAAAGCTATGAGAATTGCTTGGGTGGCAGGTATTAGTCATTTTTAATGTATATTGAACTATTAGAACATTGGAATGTTGGGAGCTCCATTGAAAACAATGGAGCGCTCCGGGCTTATAATGGCTGGTATAAGCCTGGAGCACCAACATTCCAATGTGTCTTTGTTCACAGCTCTGGCTGTGAACAAAGACTTCAGGGAGCCTGAGGGGATTTCAATCCCCTCACGCTCCCTGAAGGCTTTGTTTTGTTAGAACATTCTGCCCTCTAGTGGCAGAATGTTCTAATATCCTTATAGCCCTTCGTAGAAGGGCTATACCGGCGTTTAAAGTCCCTCTGCTTTGTTAAAGTCCCTCGCCTTCGGCTCGGGCCTTTAACAGCCGGTATAGCCCGCTACGGCGGGCTATAAGGCTATAGTAAAGAACTGCTGCTGGGTTCAATCTAAATCAGATAAACAGTGCAGCCAAGTGGCAGTCAGACTGACATAAGTGCTGATGTTGACAATTAAGTGCTGGTGCCGAGCACCGGAAACCACTGGCTCATATTCAGCACTGCCCTGGATTCTCCAAAACAGTAAAAACACCTCCCCTAGTTCCTTATTGGGCCACCTTTCTTTAATCCAATACTTTACTTTAATCAAAATCGCATTAGACTTCATCTCATATAGCACTCATCTTGAGTGTCACAATCTTCACATCACACCACCAATTATCAACTTCTTTGGCTTTCATCCCTGTACATCATAACCCACTCAGCCAGTCACCTATTACATTCTTAATTTTGAGAAGGTACACCACCTCAAGATTGTACTCTTGTAAAGAAACAATCCACTTTTAAATCCTAGAAGACACACAATCAAGTCCTTTCTTGTTGAATATTTCTCTAACAGGTCCGTGATTCCTCTCCACTCGAAACTTTCTTTCCCACAAATAGTTCCTAAACTTCTCTATTCCCCATAAGACAGCAAGAGCTTCTTTCTCAATTATGGATCATTTGTCTTAGTTTTCTTTGACAGCTTTGGAAGCGAAAGTTATTGTTCAACTTCCTTGCATAAGGACATCTCCTAATCCTTTGTCACTAGGGTTAATGAAAAGAGTGCAGAATCCATCAGTAGCAAAGCTTGGAGGCATGGAGCATGTTTTACATGATTATTTATACTCGAACCCTCCTGCTCACGACTATGAGCCCATGGAAATCCCACTCCTTGTTTTAACAATGTCTTCCTCAAGGCCGTTTTGCAAGAAAAGTTCTCCAACATTCTGCTGTGAAATTCGGCCATTCCCCAAAGCGATACAAGTTTGTTTTTGTTTGCTGGACTTCTCAGATCCATGCTACTTTCCACCAGACTTTTCTTAGGTTTTAACCACCACATGGGGTAATCAAATGCTCCAAGTATTATATTTTTGATTTGACAAAACAACAATTCTTTGGTTTCAGGGTTAAGCCATTCATTGGGAATTATATTCGGAATGACTGTTGTTCTTACACTGTGTGCCTCAAGATTTCTCTCCACCACCATCACATCATCTTAAAAGAATTGAGCCCCTTTCAAGCCACCCAGTAAACCATCCACAACCCTTTGAAAAACTGACACAGCAGTAACCATATCAAACTGCATCCGGACATACACAAATGAGTTCTGTTGGAGTCTGATCTGGTGGTGAGCTGATGTCAAATTACCTTTACCCCCTTAATCAACATAACAATTTTAGTCATATTGGATAAGCAATATTTATCCTCACCAAATTACTATGGATGCTTCTCAAGTTTATACATAGACACATCTCACCATCTTGTTGGCTACGACCGCTGGGGTGACTATTCAGTGGCCTCAACCTGCTGCTCAATAAAGCCCAACTCCAAAACCCAATCAAGTTCCACCTTAACCTTCTTCCTAATGCTCAAAGGAATGTTTCTTACCTTGTGGACCACAGGCCGGCATCATGTCTGAGCTTAATTGTATGAACATATTCTTGTGGACATCCTAGTCCTTCAGCAAATACTTTGGGAAATTCACTAACGAAGAGTCTACCTCTTGACACTGAGCCTCATTGAGCTTTATCTGTGGATGCACATTAGAATATAATATTATGCCCAATAATTATGATTGTGGACAGCTCTTTAAACAATCACCATTGACAGCTGCATATACCCTTGTCGATACTTCACTCCTTATATACCAATGAAGATCCAACATAGCATTTACTCTTGATAGATTTACTACCAGAGCACACTGACATAATATTAGATTTGTTCAACTCCACATTCTTAAGTTTTTCCTTGTTAACTTCCCATGGTAACAGAGTGAACCATGCACAAGAGTCAAAAAACATCTCCATGCAAACTTCAGCAAACTCCACACTGTCTTTGGGACTTGCACACCATATGCTGGGGGAAAGAGAGAACCAACAAGTTGTGAGTCTACAACCCCACATTGTTCCATTGAAAACTCTCCCTTTAAACACGAATCTCAAAATGGTGCCTTTCCAAGCTAACTTTTGGGAGGGGATATTTATTCAATTTAAGTCAGCAAATCTCAGACGCATCTAGCCCCATAGCTTCCTCTTGTATAAATCAGTATGTTCTCATGAACAGCTTGACCTTCTGTGCCAAGACCATGCATCAGTAAATACATCTTCCTCTCCACACTGAGAATAGTGCCACAAACTCTGGTATAGTGATTGAAAACCTTTTCCCATTTAGTTTTGGGCTCTGAACGGAAGTGCAATAAGTTCAGAATTTTATAGTTAGGATGGAAGATAATGCAGAAAGCAGAGGTCTGTACATCATGAAACAGTAGAATGGCACCCCCCTTTTTAAATGTCTGCACAAGTCTGCTGGCTGCACCCCCGAATTCCTTAAAGTACACTGCTGTGTGTAACACAGCCCAACAGAAAGCTTTTCACTGCCCTTGAAATAATGACAATGCCAGTCAAATATGAGCTCAAACTATATTAACTCTAAATGTACACTCCAGAAATGGGTCACGTCTTTAGAAAACCTATAAAACAGTCTCACAGATAGTTTCTTTTATAGGATAAATCCAGGGATAGTGGTGGTAAACCATATGCTACAGCTGTAGAGAGCGGCAATAGACTCACCCCGCATCAGTTGCAATCACCGCAGCCGTAGATAGTGCCGTGCACAGCTTGCCACCTCACTAATGTGATGTGCGTTGCTGGGCGTGGTTGGCACAACGGTATATGTAGTCAAGCTCAAGATACAGAGCAGTGGGGGCATCCCCCAGGAGGAACATGAGGGCTGAAACTGCCAGCATACAACTATACACAATGTAGACCCAAGACTCCACTTTCCAGGTTCTGGATTATGACCATACCACAATGCACTTAACAATAATTTTTTGCATGGCCCATTTCCTATGAGTATACATTTTGTAAAAAAACATAGTACACAATTTTGAGAATTGTTTTGAATTTGAGCAAGACCACATTTGGGAATTACCTGAATTTCAGTGGTGTCACTTAAATTTTCCCAGGCCTATATATGACATACCCTGTAGCCTAAGGTCTGGCTGCCTCCTCAAACTGCCTGGACTATATACCCTTTAGACATCCCATGACAGGGCGGGAGTGTGGATACATTCTATAACTGAGCATTCAAAATACCACTGCACGACAGAGCAGACCATAGACCTCCTGAAGGCATCATTGACTCTTGACTGGTCATGTCGCCATATCCGAGACACTGCCCTCTTCCGTTATCTCATCGCTCTCCGAACAGTCAGTCTGCCTGACAAATGACTGACTCTTCCACGGCCCAGTCCGCGTCTCTGAAACACTGTACTATTGAAAAATGTGAACATTATTCTCCTAATAGTCAGTCTGTGTGACACATGACTGACTCGCCCCCAGCCCTGTCGACCTCTGCCAGAACTATACTGTTGAGAAATATCAGCATCCTTCTCCTACATGCAACTCTGCCTGATATGATTGACTCCTTCCCAGCCCTTCCGGCTTTCAATACGTCATCTCTGTAACTCTTATCTCGACCTCGGGGTGGCGTGCGGAAGTGAGTGTGGGCCGCATGTTTCCTCTGCCAACATCAGCACCAGAGCCAGCCCCGTTGCTACGGACAAACACACACATAGCAACCTCCAGTCCCAGAGGGGAGGGGCAGCGGCTTCTTTGGGATTTTTCCGACTTTGTTTTGGGGCATTTTCTGAGCACTGTGTGGGTGACCTCTAGGTCAAACATTTTCTGCCCGCAAACAGCCAGCTGTTTAGTAGGCCCCTGGCACAAACAAAGCCCCTAACATTCCCGCCGCCGAATGCCAATGCTGTGTCCTAATGCTGCCACCTGCCAACGTGCGGGCTCCCGGCAAGGGGCGAGGCGCAGGCCAGCGCCTCCGTCCCTGTGGGCTCGTAGAGTTGGTAGATGAATGTCTAATTCCTGGATACCAAACAAATGTATATTTTTAGATGAATATTTCATCTGGTGACTCATCCAAGAAGTCATCCAGTATTGTATTATTAAAGCGTCGTTCTTTTGCCAGTAAGTGCTGTCAACTCGGTGAACAAAATGAAGGGGCACAACACAACACGTTTTCACCAGTGCACATTAGGGGCTGAGACGCCTCTAGGCACTAGGCACCTCTGTGTTGCAGTGGTATGGAGGAGGTTAGCTGCTATAGCTCGTCGACTGCCTGTTACGTGCCACAGGCCACTCCCACTGCCCATCAAGGTGCCCCGCGCACTCAGCACTGCCTGTGCACGTGTCCCCGTGTGAAATGGGCGTAGGAGGTCCTCGTGTTCTGTCCACGTCAAAGCACTTTACACTCACTCGCCCGTCAGTGTGCCCTAGTACTGAACACCGTCTATCCATGTGCCCAAAGACCTTTTTTTTAATAACTACTTTATTTACCAATTTGCCAACATAGTAGCAATCGTCAGGACAGTATATGACAATACATCAGGTAACCCATAATTCACACAGTTTGTCATTAGGACGGGGCGTGCGTGTCCACGTGGATGGGTCAGTGCGAAGTTGTGATGTTCGTGGTGAGCGGTGTTACCGGGGTGAGCTGTTGTCCGGCTGTGGCGCTTCAAGGCTAGTCATGTGTTGTCTCATGGGGGCCGTATAGCCCAGGGCCGAGACTTCCACAACAGAAGTTCTCCATATGTGTCTGTCTGAGTGTGACAGGTCACTAGGGCTTTGGTCCAGTCTGCTATAGGGGGGACTGTACCTCGGCCACAGCGCATGGCCACTTAGCCTTTTCCCAGTGATCATCCTAGTAACAATCAGTCTTTATCCTGAGCAAAAACAATAATGTCCAAGAGTTCGAAAATGTGTAGTGGTTGAAAACCTTCTTTAATTCCAAGAATTCACTTCATATGGCCTGAAAATCCCATCCAACAGTGCATGGTTACAGTTTGGTTGGTACAGTGGTCGATACAGTCACAGCCAGATGATAGATGTAGCCAACAGGTGTTTCGTCATTGGATCGTCACCCATCGACTTCCTCAGGGCTACGACAACAGGAGCAAAATATACCTTGTAACTATTTGCGATGTGATGATTTCCAAGAGTTAGTCTAGTTAGAGGGTCAAGAGAAACCCTCGAGAAATGAGTACTGTGAATGTAGTTGTTCTTAGAGACAGACATTTAGGAAGTAAGAAAGAAGTATGCGGGGAAAGAGACAATATAAGAAAAGCAACTATGATTTTATTTACTTGTGCCACTAGAAAAAGATACTCTGGGTCCAAAGGTTGAGTAGTCCCTACCGTCGTGGAAAGAGGTAAAGTTTGTGAAGTTTCGTTGTCACTTTAAAAACAGGACCCATCACCATAATGGTGCCTATGTGTATCAAAAACTCACCAATACTATGTAAAAAAAATTGTGGAACAATTCCAAAAACAAATTGATCCGTATTCTATTTTTCAGAACTTGGTCATGAGAGACAGATCATATATAAATAACACATTAAGCGCTAGGCCAAATATTGTGGAAACAATGAACCAAAGGAAAGAACCATTACTTATAATTTTGGGACTTTTTAGTCCACATAATTCTTTGGAACGTGGGTGGCCGTTTCTCCTTTATCCTTAGGAGCATTCAGAGGAATTTAGGAAACACTACTTACTTTACGGTTGTGCGCAGAATTTTACTCAGCCACGCTCATCATTTCAGTCATCATCCTAGTCACACACATTTCCTCAGAGAAAAGCCCAGTAGCGCCAGGTGGAGGCTAGGTCTCAGTGCCCGGTCAGTCATGTCATTCACTTCTCTAAACGGTTTGCTCCAGTAGTCGTTAATTTGCGGGCAGGTCCATGCAAGGTGGGAACAATCGGCTCCAGGGTCGTTACAGAACATACGTGTGCATTATCGTGCCCTGTCACCTTCGCCATTGCAGCTGGTGCCTAGTACATGCGGTGCAGGGATGTGTAGTGCCAGTGGCGGTCCGTCCATTGGGGGCGTTGGGGCGTCGCCCCCCCGCCCGCGCCTCGCGCCCGCAGCTTCCTCGGTGACGACGGTGAGGGAGAACTGTCAGTCAGTATGACGTTGGACCGCCCACCCCATTCAGAGTCTGAATGGGGTGGGCGGTCTGGCGTCATGTTGACTGACAGGCAGCCAGCAGCACACAAGTGCGCATAAGTGGGGACGGAGGGCGATTTTTGCACCGTGCCCAGTCATGCGCACTAGTGTTTCCCGAGTCTGGCGCATGCCCATTAGGAGAGCGAGGTTGAGCCAAGGCTCAAACCTCGGTCTCGTAATGGGTAGGCGGGCGGAGCGTAAGCCTGCTCTAAGCCGCTCAGGATTGGCTGAGAGGGGTCAGATGGGCTGCGCCTGTTCCAGTGAGTGAGTGTGTAGGCGGCGGCGCCAGAAGTAACGGCAGTTGAGTAACGGACCTGAGGCGAGGCAGCGCGGACCCGGCCGGACCTGCTCAGGACAGGTAGGATTTTATTTTTTATAAAAACACCCCCGCGCGACACCCCCCCCCCCTCCCCAATGACACAATGATACCTGAGGAAATACCAGACTAGGGTAGGAGGTCACCCAGGGGTCGTTACTGAGTGCTCAGATAAATTAGATATGTAAGCCAGCTTCTGTAAAAAGTATAGGTTTCGGCAATAAAACGCCGGGTAGTAACCCCATTAGTGTGTTTTCATCTATTACTGTACCTTCCTAGAATACGGCAGGATGGCGGGGAAAACATAGCTTTAATCAGGACATTCGATTTAGTTTTCTTACAGGAAACATGGATGGTGTCCCTCTTTCATTTAGATGGCTTCCACACGTACTGCTCCCCAGCGGATTCCATCACCTGCTGGCCGAACGAAAGGGGGGTTAGCAGTTCTGGTCACGTAACATTTCCATCAATTAAGATAAGGAAGTTACATAATTCAGTGTGGTTCCAGATTTTACAGTTTTTGATAATAGCCGCTCGCTGAGGTGAGTGAACATTTGGACAGGTCTCTCCAAAACACTCTTAAAAGCACATAGTCAAACTTCGGTTATCTGGGCAGTTGAATTTTAACTTAAAGCTTTGTAATTTTAGTAATTCCCTGGTTTGTGGCTTAATCACTCCAAAAGGTGTGATAATTACTCCCCTTTTGCATACTCCAATGGAAAGGCCTTAAATAAGATTATTACCAAACATAATTTGCTCTTCGCCTCGGATACTTTTTTTAAAGCATGCTCACTACCACCCACCTTTCATGGAAATGGCAAGACTAACTTAATTGACTTTAATATAGTCACGAGTGACCTTGAACCTGTGATTTTTCTATCAGGAATAATTGCTTGAATGATCATAGTTTATTGATTTTACAATTGAATTTGGATTTAGAAAGGGCACGAGGAAAAGACATGGGAGAACTGACTTTCTCATCCAACTTTGGCAGGAGATTAAAATGGGACAACGTAAATGTCAGTTTATTCCTGACCTAATTCAGGGAGAGCGGTCGGCAATACCTTCTTGCATGTCCCCAGAACATGGGGACACAGAATCTCAGACTGGTTCCACCGCCTCCCACCGCTGCAGGGGCATTTTAGTAAGAAGTGACGTGTTCCAACATTTCCAGTGAGCAGGATGGTATTTATTTTTAATATGGCAAAAGCATTTCCAAGTCCACTTGGTGGCATCCTAGCTCTCACACTGAAGCACTGTATATTATGGCTCTCATTTGTGGTCCTGTGTCCTGTGCTCATACTACAGCAGCATGGTATGTCCCAGCTCTCAAACTGCAGCACTGTATATCGTGGCTCTTATATTGTAGTCCTGTGCCATATCCTCAATCTCTGGTGGCATGTGCTAGCTGAGCTCTCATACTGCAGCTCTGTATATTATGGCTCTAATATTGTGTTTCTATGTCTTGCACTCATACTATGGTGGCACGATTTGTCCGAGCTGTCATACTGCAGCACTGTATATTATGGCTCTCATATTGTAGCCCTGTGTCATGTACTCCTATTACAGCGGCATGGTATGTCCGAGCTCTCACACTGAAGCACTGTATATCATGGCTCTTATATCATAGTTCTGTGCCTTATGCTCAATCTCTTCTGGCACAGTATGTCCTAGCTGAGCTCTCATAATGCTGCTCTGTATATTATGGCTGTTATATGTTAGTCCTGTGTCTTGTGGCCATACTGCGGTGGCATGGTATGTCCGAGCTCTCATACTGCAGAACTGTATATTATGGCTTTCATATTGTGGTCCTGTGTCTTGTACTGATACTATTGTGGCACGATATGTCCTGGCTCTCATGCTGCAGGACTTGATGTTATGGTTCCCATATTGTGGTCCTGTGTCTTGTGCTCATACTACAGCGGTATGGTATGCCCTAGCTCTCATACTGCAGCACTGTATATCATGGCTCTTAGAGGGGGCAACATTGCCAAATATAGTCACATAAAGTGAAGAATTAAAAAATGGGACATTTCTGCTCATTTTGAAACAGGTGGTACTGGAATTCCCATTTCAAATACATATACATCTATGTGTTTGTGATTTTGTTTTTTTAATTTGAAAATAGTTTGGAACTGGGCGTCTTTCTTGTTTCCAGCGAACGGCTTTCTCCCCTGGAACTTGTGTGTATTTATTTGTCATTGAAATTGCATTTTAATATAGTTGTTACTACCACCGACAAAGCGGTTTCCTTCACAAAGGCAAGCCTTTCTTTTTATCGCAGATTAGGCGTCTCTTGTTTCAAAAATATACAAACACGTTTTTATGGGAACATCCTCGGAGTAAACAACTTTTAGTCTCTTTCATTTTAAGAGTTGTTCTTTATTCCGTTAAAGGCCAGATTTCATATTTTGTGGATTTCGGTTAAAATAAATATTTAATGGTTTATTTTATGCAGACAAGAAGGAAAGTGATCTGAAACGGGAATTCCGTTACACAAGGGGGGAGTTGGGAGGAGTTTGTACCATTCGGCGACTCTAGATGGAATCATGATTCAGATTTAGGGACACAGATGCTCGTTGATCAAGAGCATGTTAGCAGTCACGCCAGCGATTTTGCTTTCAATATTCACATGAGGCAAGGTTGGATCAGGGTGTCAGCATATTTCCTCGCAGTCGCAGCATTAAGAGTTGATTTTTGTGTGTCTCAAGATGTGCCTGTGTATGTCTGTATGTGTGTGTTATGGTATGTATGTCTGTATGTGCGACTGTGTGTGTGTATTTGTGCTTTATTGTACGTGATTCTTTTTTTTGTTTTTACAATGTGCTTAATGCATGTGTGGATGGTCTATGAATGTTCCTAATTTTGTCTGAAAATGTAATGAAGAAACAGGATGGGGAACTCATTTTCTGGGGATGACTCTTTGTTAAGTGGGGAAACTGAGATTATAATGTTAATGCATTTTAGTTTCAGCAGGACTTCACCTAAGAACATACCCTCTGCAGTGGGCTCTATGTGTGTTTGCAGCTCTAGTCTCTGTGCTTCTCAAATTTGCTTGAAAATGCACCCTTTACCCACTTTTTTTTCAAAATTTTCTCGGGGGGGAAAAACCCCCCCGAACCCCCTCTAAGGAGGTCGAGCTCGCTCGCTGCGCTCGCTCGCCACGGTGCACTCCCACAGAAAGTTTACGCCCCACCACTTTCAAATGTCACCATCCGCCACTGTGTAGTGCGCCCGCCTGGGTTTCCCGTTGATGGATACACCCTTAGACGGTGCGCAGCAGTGTGCCCGAAGGCCTTGGCATGGTCCATATGCCCTAAGCACTGCATTCTTCCGTTCCATTGGCCCCAAGCTCCTCACATTATCTCCGTGTGTGCCCAGGCTCACCGCAGTGCCTGTGGGTCACTCCCCACCCACCTTGTCCCAGAGAGGGTGCTGTCAGAGCAGGCAGTGCCCCCTTCCGGCAGACTCCTCCCGACACTTCTTCTCAGAACTCCCCCCACCCCCCATCAGAGCTCACAGTGAACCCGCCTTCCTTCCCTCTCTGTCCTCAATGTTTCCATAGCTCTTCAGAGAACAAAAGCGGTGTAATGTGTTCCAGAGGGGCGCGTCAGGGGCCGGAGTCACTGTGTAATGGAGTTTAGGGCAGCAGAGCAGTCTCAGGCTCGAGCTGATACCAAGGCCACGTGACTCGAGCTCAGCGTTGTGGGCAGAGACTGGGAGAAGTCCAAGTGTCAGGGCAGGGAGAGTGGAGGCGAGGGAGGGGCGGAGACAGCGTGGCAGGAGCACGTTCTAGAGAGGGAGCTCAGCTCTGGGGTTATTGTAAGCTGTCCAGGGAGCTCTCGCCTGCCCAGGTGCCTGCGTGACACCACCGGGCTGCGGGGCACAATTAATGTACCTGTTACTAAAACTTGAGGGGCAGATGTACAAGCCCCTTGCGTCACTTTGTGCCGTTGTTGCATCACTTTTGTGGCGCAGCGGTGGCATAAAAAATGGGACCAATTTACAATGTGACGCATCTAGGGAGATGCGTCACGTTCTAAAGCCCTGCGTCACATTATACCTGCGTCAGGTATAATGTATGCTGGGTGGGTGTTCCCACGCAGGAAAGTCTCGTAAAAGTGACGCAGTGGAATCTTCAAGATTTCTTGGCGTCACTTCTGCGTCAAAACCGTTAGGAGTGACGCAATGTAGTGGGAATAGGCCTCAAAATGCATTGCTGGAGTTACGTCGTGCTTACAACGCGACTCCATCAATGCATGACTTTTGCTCCAACAGATGCGTCAGAATTTCTGACGCATCTGTCAATCCTTGCGCTATGGTGCGCCGTATTGTAAATACGGCACATTCATGGCGGCACAAGGGTTTTTCAGGGTGGCGCAGGGAAAGTGATGCATCTCTACAGACGTGTCACTTTCTTGTAAATCTGCCCTTAAAATAATAATTACCTGACGTGCGGTGAACAGGGGGTTATTATTACTGTATTTACCCTGAGTTTCCTCTTTGAGGCAGATAACCTGGTAACTGTCAGTACCCCCGTGTGATAAAGAGATAAATGCGTGACCACAGACCCCTTCTCATAGGGCTTTTGAGTGAGACCATGTACTGTCTATCGTCACGTCTCATGGTGTAATCATACCCATCACATCGAGGCAAATACTCTGCAGGAACAAAGACTAACACCCTCAAGGAACCCTCAAGGAACCCTCAAGGCACCCCAAGAAAGGGACTGGAGAGGACCAGGCCTTCCGAGGATAGGAGCAACAAGTACATTCGGGCTCTGGCTGCCCTCCCCCAGGTCCAGCTGGGCCCAGTGTCATCCTTCCAGCAGCCTCCCGCATCTAGAAGGCCTCCTCGGTCATTCAGAGCCAACATTCTACCAGGACACCACACCCAACAACCAATCCCCATTCCGCAGTCAATGAACCTACACTCTCCCTGTGATCAATCCAGTTTACATAACCCCCCTCCACAGCAGCCTGCCCTCCACCCACAAGGTACTCTACTTTGCATAAGGCACTTATTAGCTTGGCCTAGTGTGGTGCAGGGGTACCAGGGCTGCAGTCTTGTTCGTGGTCACTGGGTCAGGTCATGCCAGGGCAGGATAGAGTTTTTGGGGTAGGACCGTTGTAGTCCACTCACCCACACGTGGTGCTGTTGGAGTCGGGCAGGAGCCGGGCTGCCTCTGGCCCTCTGCCAGTCCTTGCAAAAGTTTTGGGCTTGCGTCAAACTGGACACGGTGTTTCCGAGCCTGGAATAATGGGGTCTGGAGACATTATATGGCCAATGGAAGGACACTTCCGGATTTAACATTCCGTGTGGGATACATCCGCATGCTCCTCTCTAAACAAGGGGGAGGCGTTATATTGTCCTTAAGTAGTTTTAGCCAATGAGAGGTCGTAAATGCTCTGAGAAATGCTTTTGTGACATACAAATTAAATGGGAGACATATATAATTCTGAGACTTGAATAAGGCAGTTCAGTTGCTGGCTGTGCCTGGCATGACTGTGTCTTGGTGTTTTCTATGTTGCATTAAATCTTGTGGAGAAGCCAATCCTGTGACAGCATTCATCCTTATAAACCCCAATTTTGGCAACTATCCTAGCCAGACAAGCCCGACATCAGAGAAACCACTGCTGGGTATTTGAAGACCACATATTTTTCAATAAACTCGATCGTAAGCAGCTCGTGTACAGCCCTGCGCACCCTACTGCCTCTCTGACCTCCAGGTAGCTGCCACTCGGCGACCACCATCTCTCTAGCTCTTGTTGAAGCTCCCACGGCCACTGTGGAACAATCCACATTTCAGGCCACTCTGTGTCAGTAATCCCCATGGCACGCGTGAGAGGCCTTACTACTGAGCTTCAGTGCGACTCGACAGACCCACCGTTCCCTCACCTCCAACGAGAAGTGACAGTTTCCTTCCCCAAACGGCAATCCAGTTTGCACGGCCCCCAGCTTGATTTCTCGATTCATCACATTTACTTAAAGACTTGAGTCCAGAGGCACAAGAAATTGCTCAGGGGTGTTGGCCAGGTTGGCAGTGAAATTGCAAGAGTAGGGTGGAGTACTTGCCAGGTTGGAAGAATAAGGTGGCAGCCTGTCTGTCAAGACTTCCAGATAAAGCGGCAGAGCAGTGTGAGCTGACGACGGAGGAGTTGGTGGATAACGTTGATGATGCCACAGAAGGTTTGGAGAGTTGTGTCTTCAAGGAAGACTGAACAGAATGACATCCTCAAAGGAGTAGCAAAATCAATGAAAGGAGTGGTGAGGAGAGAGAGTATGTTGCCAGAAATATTGAAACCATTTGTCAAGATTGTTGCTGTGCTATAAGTTCAAGACGATTGGCTGGTGATGAGAGGGAAGAGATTTGTGCCACCTCGTCCTACCAGACCAAAGTTGTTGTGTTCAGCACATATGTATGTATGTATGTATGTATGTGCGGTCTTATATAGCGCTCAAATTACCCTTGGGCATCTCGGCGCTAGCATTGGGAACCCGTCCTGGTTTTTCCCTGTGAGATAACCCGTACTGGGCATCCCCAAGGTGAAAGCCAGGCATCCCGCCGCGGGGGGCCATTGTGGAGATTAAGCAAGCTTGTTGCCCAGAGCTACATGAGGAACATATTGGTCAGACATTCACTCTCAAAAGAGTCATAGAGAGATTTTGGTGGCCACTCATGGACAGCCTACTGACAACATGGGTAGTGAATTGTGAGATCTGCAGGGATTCCGAGAAGCGGTTGAAAGTGGGTTTAGGAAGTTTGGAAGTTTGGAAAGAGACGGGAAACAGCATTTACAACGTCTGTAATACCACGCGGGTAGGTTACAACGCGGACGTTACATCGTCCTCGTTGTTACCACGCATGGCATTACATCGCAAGTCGTTGAAACGACTGGCACTAGATAGCGTGCAACACCAGGCAATGTGTTGGATTTTTAAATCCAACACATTCCCTGCTGTTGCGCTAACTGGAGTAGGAATAGTAATTGATACTATTTCTAAGTCCAGCGCGCCATCTAGCGCAAGTCGTAGAAACGACTTGCAATGTAAAGCCATGCGTGGTAACAACGCGGACGATGTAACGTCCGCGTTGTAACCTACTGCGGGGTAATGGATGGCTTAGTAACCTCATACATTTGAAAGAGACAGCATGGGTTAGGGACTAGTGTGTTGTGGGAGAAAGGTTGTATGGACTTTATGGGGCCTTTAGTGTTTCTTCCTGAACAGGAGAGGTTTTCTGCTGCGATGGTTGATGCCAAATCTAAATGGGTGGAGGTGGTGTTTATGGGGTGTATCAGCACTAGTTTGACCAAAGCAGTTTTGGGGGAAGTGTTTAGGAGAGGAGGTATACCCTCGGTGTGAGGGACGGACAGTGGCACTCAACTCACTTCTCAAGAAATGAAATGTTTTTTGGACACCCTTGGTGTAAGACATGCATACATGTCATTGTACAATCCCCAAGGAAATGGTTTGGTTGAGAGGGTTAACAAGTTGGTGAAGGCTACGATGCAATTAGCTTGTCAGTACAGGATGCCGTCAAAGACATACTCTGGGCTTATCACACCACGTTGAATGACAGTAGAGGAAAGACCCCATTTGAAATGATGTAGGGTAGACAGCCCGGGACCCAATTAATGTCTACTTGTATGTGTGATGGTGGTTTGGGTTCAAAGGTGAACCAGCAAAAGTGCTTCATTGATGTGGGGGATTGGGTCAATGTCAAGCCGGGTGGTGTTGGTAGAGGGTTCTCCAAGTTTCATGGGCTCTACAGGGTAACGGCCACGAGTGGCAATTGGGGCAGGTTGGATAATGGACAAATGTGGTATCTGAGGCGAGTTGCCTTGTACCAAAGACAGGGAGAGGTGGAAGTGAAACCTGAAGATGATGGACAACGTTCTGCTTGAAAACCAACAAGAGGGCCGGAGTCTTGAAGTTCCTGAAATTCCCGAGAGTGGTGATGGAAGCACTGTGAGAATGTAAACTGGAAGAGGGGTGAGGACAAGGAGACCTCGGGTTATTTGGGAGATTACGTTTGAGGATAGGGATGTTCGGTTGTTGTTTTGTCTAGGGATTTTGGTTAAGTTATGTGTCTGTATTTGGGTGTGTGGTTGTTTGTTTTGTCATCTGTGTTCTTTGATTAGTCATTTTTGTTATCGGTTTGTTGGTGTCTTTGTTTTGTTGGGAGGGGAGGGAGATGTGTTGTATTGTGTATAAGTAGTTTTAGCCAATGAGAGGTTGTGAATGCTCTGAGATATGCTTTTGTGACATATCACATTCCTTGGGTAACATACATGATTTTGGGAGTTGCTGGCTGGCCCTGTCCTAACTACGTGTTGGTGTTTTTTCTGCTGCATTACATCCTGTGGAGAAGTCAATCCCGTGAAGGCATGCATCCTTACTTACTACAGGGAGGCTACCCTGCCCATATCACAGCTCTTTCATGTTCAAACGCTGTACCAAGATGGCAGAGATACAGACCTGGGCAGTCTCTGCTGGTGCCAGGGTCCTAACGCATGCCATGCGGCGCAGGGGGAGGCAGTCTTTCAAGGGGCCACCATTCATTCCTGACCCAACGAATATCAGTGAAATATGGGACACTTGGTGCCTCTTACGACATTCTGCAGGGTGGCCCCGCCCCCATCATTTTGCGTCCCACCACTGGTCGGTGTCACTGTAAACTCTGCGTGACAGGAAGCTCGCGTCAGCCCCTGTGAAGCGCGCGCCCTCTTGTGGCCTGAACACGATGACCTTTGTCGGGCGCGTGTGTAGAGTCTCTGCTCCTTTCTTGGCTGGGGCCTTGGCTTATGGTCAACGCCTCCAGTCTCCCTGGGAAACAGTGTAAACACAAGCCTGTAGTGGGGTGACCTAACCGCGACCCCCTCATCCTCTCCGCCCCAGGGGGAGGCCTGAAACAATCCTGTAAACTCGTCCAAAACTAATAGGCCCAACAAAACATGCGAATGGGACACGCCGGGCCAAGATGAGATGGGGGCCTGGGATACCAGTGGGGGGAGGGCGGGCAACAGATCTGATCAACAACCAGCCATTGTTAGCCTTTGGTTGATAAAGTGAGTTTGTAGCGGGGGTGAACTCGATGGGTTTGCAGCCTGCCCGTGCTCTCCCGAGAGCCGCCACCCCGTTTGGCTGCTATTTGATGGGGGATCCCCCGCCCCAGGGTCGTGCTCACACATTAAACTCCATGGCGGCCTTTACGCGGCTACATGTTGGCTGCCTGCCATGATGGCTGCGGGCCAACAGATAGCCAAGCACTGGCCAAACGGGACAGCAGGGAAAACACAAGGCAGCGTTCTGCGCGGAATCTTTCCCTCTTCCCCTCGGCGGGATCGGGTCTGCTCGTATCTGAAGAAATGCGTGCAGAAAGCAAGTGACGCTTTTCAACTGAGCCCCAAGGAGAGGCAGTGCGTGCCCAAGACCACACCAAGCATCACTTGCAAGTCGGCTCTTTGGCCAGGGATACCTCCTCAGGGCAGAGGTGTTGTTTACGTCATTAGTCACGCCAAAACTGCGCCAGTGTTTTGTCTATGATCTCACTTTGTTACAATCCATGATGTCACTGAAGATGTTGTTCATTTTACTATTTAAATGGCCCACACAGTATGACTCTTTGATCCGCGCCGATGGCCTGCGTACTTGACTGCCACCGCTGAGAGTCTAGAAACTTGAATGCAATTTGTATTTTACTGTGAATATGGCTTGTTTTTTTTTTATAGAACACTACAAACCGCACTTATGCCCCTTCTAAGCGCTGTAGATATCAGAGATTATTTTTATCCAATTTGTTACACTTAACAGCATGCAAATCCCACACGTGATAGGGAAATAGAAGCACGCTTACAATGGGATGTCATGCCAATAAAAGCGAAAAACGCAGCATGCAAG